>NW_024089274.1:0-5217 GCF_014356525.2 Nilaparvata lugens | reverse complement strand
TTGTGACAGAGAGGACCAGGAGTCTTAACTCCGCCGTAATAAAGGCAAATAATCAATCAATCAATCTCTATCATACCTCTGTCCCTCACACTTTGTCTCTCTTATCTCACCTTTTTCGTTTGCTTATCTTCTTCAAGACAATATTGGTTTACCTGCTCTCACTAAGCCTATCCATCTTCTTTTCTCTAACGTTTTATCCTCTCTGTCCATCTTCCTGTCTCATTTGTTATTTAGCCCCAAAAAATTGGAACCTGAGAAGAGAGAGGAAAAGTAGAAATATTAAGTGAACACAGTTCAAATAATATATTGTTAATAAGATATTTGTTTTCTAATCAAGTTTCACTTTCTCGCGTTCTCTCATTCTCTCTTCATCCTAAATATTGTAACATACATAAATAAATAACTCCAATCTAATCTATGTCAGGTCGTGTGTTATGGGAAGGATATCATTTTTGTTCAGACAGTCGACAATTAGCCTATATGTTGTAACACCGCCGATTATGTGGTACAATAAATATTATGAAATAATCTAATTATAATATGTATACAATATTATATGTTAAATTGCCTTCAATCATCATTCTGGTTTATAATTTTTCATACATTGTAGAAGCCGCTGAATAATAGAATTTTCCGACCTGTATTTTGTTGTATATAGTGTATGATTCAGATATTGTAGTTTACATGACTAATAAATCTGAAAAATATATTTCCTTGACGGAGAAGATTAGAGGAATAAGAAGAAAAAGAAGAAGAACAACAAGTAGAAGAAGAAGAAGAAGAGAAACAAGGAGGAGAAGAAGAGAAGAAAGAAGTTGCAAGAAGACGAAGAAGAAGAAGAAGAAGAAGAAGAAGAAGAAAAAGAAGAAGAGAAGTTGTATCAAGTGGAATGAAATTGGTGAATTGGTAATAGCAATATTGGAAAAAGCAAGAGTTTGGTTGGTTAGTAGGCTATCATCCAGCTAACAAGAACGAAAAATTATTTCTTTTGTAAGAAAGTGGAGTGGAAGCCAACCCAGCAACTGGCTGTGGATTACAAGTCGAGACAATTGCAGTGCAGCAGCGCTATCTGCAGGCAGAGCAAAGCAAATAACCAATTAGATTTGTACCGTACTTTTGAACAACGTCTTATTATGTTCTCTCTCTCCACTACTGCCTTCTCTTACAGATTGTTTCTCAACTCTTTTCTCCCAAATCTTCTATATTCCTCTTCTTCTTGCTCACACTATGATATTGAGGTCTACGTTAAAATGGCAGAGGCAGAAGAGAAAGATGCAGAACAACGTTGCCGAACATCTGTCTTGTCAATGCTTCTTATATTGTGTTCATGTTTATGTCTTCTTATTAATTAATCAATTTATTCATTTCTTTATTTTTTTATTCATTATTTATCCATTCATTCATCCATTTATTCATTTATTCATTCATTCATTCATTCATCATTCATTCATTCATTCATTCATTCTTCAACATTCAGTCATTCATTCATTCATTCATTCATTCATTCATCATCCATTCATTCATCATCATTCCTTATCTATTTATTTATTTATTTATTAATTGATTAATTGATTATTAATTAATTATTTAATTAATTAATTTATTTTTATTTATTTATTTATTTATGTTATTTATTATTTATTATTTATTTATTTATTTATTTATTTATTTATTATTTATTTATTTATTTATTTATTTATTATTTATTTATTTCTTTTATTTATTTATTTATTTATTTATTTATTTCGTTATTTATTTATTTATTTATTTTTATTTATTTATTTAGTTATTATTTATTTATTTATTTTTTTATTTATTTATTTATTTATTCATTTATTCATTTATTCTTTATTCATTTATCATTATTCATTTATTCATTATTCATTTAGTCTTTATTTATTTATTTATTTATTTATTTATTATTTATCCTTTATTTATTTATTCATTATCATTTATTCATTTATTCATTTATTCATTTATTCATTTATTCATTTATTCATTATTTATTTATTTATTTATTTATTTATTATTATCATTTATTTATTTATTCATATTTATTTATTTATTTATTTATCTATTTATTCATTCATTTATCTATTTATTCATCAATTATTCATTTATTTATCTATTATCTACTCATATTATTTATTCATTTTCATATCAGCTTTCTCGAGATCTCCTTTTTTTTTCTCTAAATCTTCCATATTAATTAGAACTTTTACAATATCTCATTTTGAAATAAATCCCTAGTTGGATTAATGAAATTAACGTTTTGGTAGAGAGTTAGTGGGAAGGATACTTTGAATATTCTTTCCAAAGAATGGACATTGATATGTCCAAAGCTCCGCCAATTCATGTACATGCATTACAAAACTATTCATTTTATGTATAGTTATTACAAATGCTTTTTTTATATCATATACAGCTCAGTAATTATTTCTTAATTTATATTTTGTAAATCAATCTATAATTTGCTGTATTGTAAGCTATTGTATATAAGGTGAGCCAGTGTATATTGTAATCTACATAACTAAAGTACTCAATCAATCAATCAATCTATATACATCTCTTCCCTTAGAAACTCAACTCTCTCTTTCCTATTTCTGTACAATGATTGTAATGACGAATCCGTTCTTCTCTCTCCATTTTTGTAATTTCAGACTTGATTACCCTGCAAGTAGCCTTACTGACTTTGAATTGCTCGTTATCTTCCGTGTAATGAACGAAGTACTTCAATTACATGCTTGGAAGTGCAACACGTACTCTCACTTTATTCCTAACAGTCTATATTTTTTAGGGCCGGTTTCCAAGTTCAGGATCTAGCTGAGTCCTAGACTTAAACAGCTTGAGTCAGAAAATTGGTTTTCCAAAACGGGGCGTAGTCGCAGTCATTGTCATAGTCACGTTGAATTAAATTTCGAAAAACTAGAAAATTGAACGCAAAAAAAATAAAGAGAAAACAGTGTGAGTTTCAGCTATTTCGAATTATTTACGAATGTCTAATTTCGTCAAGGAAAAACGTTTCCAATTATAGAAATGAGGAAAATAAATACTACGACTACTGTTATAAAAGCTGCAACTACGCCCCGTTTTGGAAAGCCTATTTTCTGTTTCCAGCTGTTTAAGTCTAGGATTTAGCTAAATCCCGAGCTCGCAACCGGCCCTTACGTCTTCTATATTATTACTTCATTCAATGAATAATAACACTGTAGCCTACTTAACTTGTATCAGAAACGCCTCACACACATCAATTTTTGTTCGTACGGTATTTATTTTGCCGTCCCTATGAATTCTATTAGATTAAACAGAACTTTACAAACATCATCTGTTTGAAATCATCTGTTCGATGTAATAGAATTATAAGGACGGCAAAATAAATACCGTACGAACAAAAATCGATGTGTATGTGCGGGGCATTACATTCTTAATGATACTGAAATTTTCTATTCAGATGAAACTTTAGTTTCCATTCCTGGATGAAACGATGAAACAAACTGCAAATTTTTCCAAAAGTAAACGTTGGAAATAATTAATGGTGAATCATAATTATTATCACTTTGGTACAAAACAGGATTTAGAAGCTTCGACGTTAATTCAATATTATATTTTTTTGAAACAATTTCTCACCATATTTCAATACTTTTAAATTATGAACTAGAAAACAAATCCAATTGGAAGTAATCTAAAAAAATCTTAGCGAGCTCAATTGAACATTACAATTTCAAATTTCAAATCCAATTTCAAATTTTCAATTCACCAATTTCAATTCACGAGACACTTACAAAAACCAGATTCATTTTAATCTCAGTTTGAACACTTATTTTCCATTAACAGCCTGTCATCCCCCAATCAAACACTAGAAACAAAATCACCCTACAATTCTACATGGGACATTAATTTTTATGCGCCATAAACATTTGCAATGAATTGTTGAAGCGTTACTTTACGATCGGCTAAAAGTATTTTACTACGATGGCTGCCATCAAATTCTCGAATCAATTTGCAGCTTGTTGCATCGATACTTTAATATCGATGTATGCTATGCACGTAGCATCGATATATGATATCGATATATGCATGTAGAAGGCTCGCTATGGAATATTCATGAGTGGGAATTATATGGAGCTGAATTCGGGTTTATCATATTGTAGTGGAGTTTATATTGTGTGGATTTGAATTGTATTTTATTATGTGTAATGAGTATATTTTAAGGTATTAGACTGAGCTTTGTATTTATGTATATATTTGAAGCTTTTGACTATGCTAATGTATCATGAATTTTGTTCTTGAATAATTGAAAAGTATGTATGAATAGTTATTTGTGCAACTAGTGCACAAAGTGACAGTCCGCTGCACCGAAAGAAACGTTTACGCACGAGCCGTAGGCGAGGGCGGAATGTTTCTTGAGTGCAGCAGAGAACTTGGCGCACGTATTTCACATTGAAATTTTCCTACATTACCATTGAATATGCGAAGTGGGTTGATTATGGGTAGAATGATGGCTGCAATCAATCAAATGTTTGTCTGCATATTTTGTTATTATAACAACTTTAATTTATTTCTTGATAATCCATTGAAAATTAATAAATCGATAATTTATTCAAATTAAGAATTAAATCAATCCAATGGATTGAAAATTTGAATAATTTTGAGTGAATCTTCTAATTCTAAATAATTTTTCAACCAATCAATTTATGAATGAAAAAAATATTATATGAAATAATGAATAATTGATAATATTTGAAATGTATAATTTAATAAGTTCTTATTTTTACTTATTTGAAAATCAGAAAAATATATATATAACAATTCGCATTCAAAATACACGCCAACAATGTCAACAGCTGATTGGGATGGCTGCAAGATACTACACAAAGTATTAAGATACGCAAAGTTATACTTTGCGCACTAGAGCGGAAAAGTGATCTTTGCGTTCTGTAATCAGTGCAGGAATGGTCACTGTAGGTAACTGTAGGAAAAGGTGGATTTCTTAATCGAGAGCAATAAGCAACTGATAGAACTGATGGAATCAGTGTATTTATTCGTTGACATACTTAATACTGGCCAAAAAAATCTGGTATGGCGCACTCACCAACTTTCCTGCCGTTAGAAAATTGATCACCTGACGCTACTGTACACGCGCTCTCAAGTCTACTATTCAAAAATCTGAGCCAGCTGATGACACGACAATAACGCTGGAGACACACGAGGTCTGCT
>NW_024089273.1:0-4986 GCF_014356525.2 Nilaparvata lugens | reverse complement strand
TAACGCTGGAGACACACGAGGTCTGCTATCTTTTCAATAGTAGCGCTATCTACTTTGTTGAATGATAGAAAAGGATAGCAATACCATTCCCAATCAAACACTGCCCATTAACGTGGACCTCACTATAGCATTGCCACCTGACAAAACACTTCACCTCAAGTATTAGAAGGAGAAGGAACATTCCATACTAATATTTCAATAAAAGCGAAATTTCAAAGGAGTCAAATCCACTTTGCTGCGTTATCCGTTGAAGTGAGCAGGGGAAATAAGAAATACTCAAGCCTCACCCGGCAAAGAGCCAGTATAAAATGCATTACTGAATTCTCTTGAGGTTTCTCAGGCAGAAGGAAGATAAGTCCGTAGGCCATATTCTTTCACCTCGAGGTTTGGATTCTCTAAATTTTTGCTGGCTGCTCCCGGCTGCCTGCCAAAAGCAACAAATTCACTTCACTTAGGTCTATTGTGTTTTCTGCTCTTCAGTAAAATTCCTCTCCAATTCGCCTGCTATTATTAAGTTATCCATCTTCTTCTATTGAACGCTGCCGAATAAGTTTCAGAGTAAGAATATCCATAGAAAAGGTGAAGATAGGTCTTAGTAATAATTATAGAAATCTCTTTACTGTCGTGTGTTGATAGTTGATGGGAAGGATATATGATATCTTTCCCATCAATAACTAGTAGTTTTGTTAACAGTAGACCTCACGCAGTATTGTCATCCACAAGTACCTAAATGAAACTATAGAACTTATGGAAATACAGCAATAGATGCTTCTCCACACATCTGTGTAATCACTTGTCAGCTGATTTATGATGAATAATTCTATAGTCTGTGTTTCACTCTAATATTGGCGTATCCGTTTTTCTTCTATATTATCCTTGGAATGCAAAATTCCAAAAAGCTTTGTATATTCGTCGACGAGCAATTAAAAAGGAGATACCGTCAAATTTCATGAAAATAATTACCGCGTTTCGCAGTAAATGCGCAACATATAAACATAAACCTATGAACATATAAACATATAAAAATTAAAAATATAACATATAAACAAAAACATATAAACATATGACATATAAACATATAAACATATAAACATATAAACATAGAAACACATAAACATATAAACATATAAAAATATAACATATAAACATATAACACATATAAACATATAACATATAAACATATAAACATATAAACATATAACATATAAACATAACATATAAAATAACATATAAACATATAAACATATAAAATATAACATATAAACATATAAACATATAAACATATAACATATAAAATATAAACATTCAAACATTTAAACATAAGAAATGCCAATCCGTCGACTTGAATCTTAGACCTCACTTCGCTCGGTCAATAACGTATACAATAATGATGTAAACATGGATAATGATACAGGATATTATATCATTTTATACTCTTTCAGAAATTCAACAAATTTTTTGGAACGCCGCCGATCTATGTAGTTACATCAATATTATATTATTGAATTGAAATTGCATTGAATCAACAGTTCAATCAATAATTTTTACTTCTCTCGCCTATTAACATAGGTAAGGAAAGTATTGCTTTCCGAAAAAAAATAAGGTACCCAAATTCCAAATTTCTATACGTTTCAAGGTCCCCTGATTCCAAAAAAGTGGTTTTTGGGTATTGGTTTAAGTGTGTGTGTGGTGTGTGTGTGTGTGTGGTGTGGTGTGTGTGTGTGTGTGTGGTGGTGTGTGTGTGTGTGTGGTGTGTGGTGTGTGTATGTGTTTATGAGTGTATGTGAGTCTGTGTACAAGATATCTCATTCCCCAATTGACAGAATGACTTGAAATTGGAACGAGAGATCCTTACAATATGAGGATCCGACACGAACAATTTCGATCAAATGCGATACAAGATGGCGGCTAAAATGGCGAAAACGTTGTCAAAAAACGGGTTTTTCGCGATTTTCTCTAAAACGGCTCCAACGATTTTGATCAAAGTATACCTGAAATAGTCATTGATAAGCCTCTCAACTGCCACAAGTCCCATATCCGTAAAAAACTCAGCAGCTCCGCCCCATCTATGCAAAGTTTGATTTTATTAATCAATTATCAGGCTTCAGATACAATTTAACAAAAAAATCTCGAGTGAGAAAGATTGAACATGAGAATCTCAGTATGAGATAACAATTAATGCTCAGACATTTTCACCTAAAAATAAAAATAAGCTCGAAATTCGAGAAAATGTGATTATCCAATTGCAAATGTTGGCAACTGTTGATTCTATTAAATGATTCACTATGAAGAGATTGCAGACCTTGTGGGTCTGCAGCGTTTTGCTCTGCCATCAGCTGGATCAAATCTTTGAATAGTAGACTTTTGATGCGCGGGAGCACTGGCGTAAAGTGATCAATTATCATAACGGCAAGGAAAGCTGTGTGAGTGCGCCACACCAGCTTTTTGAGATAACATGATAATCCTCCTAAACTAGAGTATAATCATAAATTTCAAAGTTGATCTTATTATTTGACAATTTTAAGTGATTAGTGAGTGTTATTTTGTTATTCAATTTGGTTTGTATATAATCTAAATTATATTTTTTGGTTTCAAATGTTTGAACAGAAAAATGAACCTGATTCAAGTGTATGGAACATAACCTACTTTCTGGACTATTTATAGTGTATAAATCAAATTCGGGAAAAAACAGTTTTGGGCTGTGCCTGTTGGTACTTCCTCAATCATTCTAGAGAATTGTGTTCGGTTTTATCAAAAGTCAATAAATAAATACGAGCGAAGCTCGGTGCCCCGATATTTTCATAAATTGGGGTCCCAGCTCTCAGAAAGGCTTTCTTTAAAGGTCAGTTAGGAAAAGTACGTTTAATTCGATTCCAAAATGTGGTTCAACCTTGTGACGTAAATTATTCAGTGCTTTGTCCGATTCATGTACATACACAGACCAGAGTAGGAAGATGAATTACAATTGCTAAACAAACGGGATATTATTTCGAAAGCGCCCGTTTTAATTTCGGGCACATCAAACTTGTTTCGTGGCAGGTTCATCTCTTTTTGTAGGCATTTATTCATCACTTAACAACTCGTTTACCTCAACTTTTTTCATTACTTTATCATGAATTGCAAAGCGAGAGTAGAGCTCCGACAAATAAAAAGGATAATCAGGCTTGACATCCCGTTCTGGATGGTTATGGCTTTTGTAATGACTCTATCTATTTTTATTAATAATAATTGATGTATGGCATTTATATTATTGTATGACATTTTCATCCAAATTTGGAAAAGGAACAGTTTTGTGCTTTAAGCTTGTTGCTCCTTTCCCAATCATTCATAGTTGAGAATTATCTATATATATATAAAAGCGAAATGGCACTCACCACTGACTGACTGACTCACTCACTCACCACTCACCACTCACTCACTCACTCACCACTCGCATAACTAAAATCTACCGGACCAAAAACGTTCAAATTTGGTAGGTATTTTCAGTTGGCCCTTTAGAGGCGCACTAAGAAATCTTTTGACAATATTTTAACTCTAAGGGTTGTTTTTAAGGGTTTAAAGTTCGTCTTTTAGCATGTATATTCTTCTTCTCCCAATCTCTTAATTATAATTGAAATTTCCATATCATATGTTACTATAGAACTATATCTAGATAGAGTACCTCTTCGAAACAGTTGTTACTGGCAACTAAATTAATAATTTTGTCAGGTTGGCTTTAAGTTGAGTTGACTTTGTTAGGTTGGACCAAGTTGAAGATTTAAATGCATTTATCGCGGAAAAATGATTGGGCACTGCTACTTCAATCCTGGAATATTATATTACTAGCCGTCAGGCTCGCTTCGCTCGCCATATCCGTTAGCCAGACGTTTAGCCTGGACCCCCGACTGGATTGTCCTAACATATGATAAAAAATGCTCAAATGAAAAATGCAGGCGAGCGGAAGCGAGCCTGCTGATCTCATTCTTGACGATCGAGTCAGGGGTCCAGGGGGTGGAGCCCCCTGGCTAGACGGATATGGCGAGCGAAGCGAGCCTGACGGCTAGTATTGTATAAATGTATGAATAAATAAATATAGATAACAAACTTATGTTCTGACAAAAACTACAAAACATCTCAAAAAATCTGGTGTGACACACTCACGCAACTTTCCTTGCCATCATGGAAATTGATCAACTAACGCTAGTGTTCACGCGCATCTCAAGTACTATTCTAAGATCTGAGCTGCTGGTGACAGGAGAATAGCGCTGCTGACACACGAAGTCTGCTATCTCTTCATAGTGAATGATTTGATAGAATCAACAGTTGCAAACAGTTTGCAATTGAATAATCTTATTTTCTCGAATTTCAAGCTTATTTTCGATTTTAGGTGAAAATGTTACTTAGCATTAATTGTAAGATTTTTATTCTCAATCTTTTCCACTTGAATTTTTTTGTTCAAATTGTATCTGAAGCCTGATAATTGAGAACGTAAAATCAAACTTTGCATAGATGGGGCGGTGCTCCTGAATTTTTCACAGGTATGGGTTTTGTGGCAGTTGATGGAGCTTATCAATTACTTTTTAGGTATGAATTTGATCGAAGTCGTTGGAACCGTTTTCGAGAAAATCTTGAATAACCCTGTTTTTGACAACATTTTCGCCATTTTAGTAAAAAATTGGAATATACAGTGTGGGCATTTCTGACTCATGAGCCTATATGAATGATTCTATATGAATTATCATATTAATATTATCAATACAACATGAATGAGACAGATTGACGCTCAATCATTCATGATATTTGAAGAAAATCAAATCAAATCTTATTGCTTACAAAGAATGTTCAAAATAAATACAGATTACAAAATTAAATATTTTAGATTAAGAAGTATAATTTTTAGCATAATAATATACTAATTCAGCGAAACCAGCAAAACACAGTTTGAGTGCCTGTGACGAGTACCAAAACAGAAAGCGATACTATCACTTCCAATAGAAAAACTTTGAT
>NW_024089272.1:0-5000 GCF_014356525.2 Nilaparvata lugens | reverse complement strand
CAAGGTAAGCTAAAATCCGAAATTTATACATATATATAGTTTTTTTCAAAATATATCAATTTTATCAAAAAAATTAATAGGACCAATATTGTAGCCCATAATATTACTAATCGAATGACATATAAATGAAGGGTTTACGATAAATAGGTACGAGATAATTCATTCCGTGATAACCTGCATTTCTGAACTTTGGGGGGGGCTGGGGGGGAAAGCTCCAGCGGGATTCTTTGGGACTTTTGGAAAAATGACCCTCTGGGATGGTTCTATCGATAGTGAGAAATCCAGCTTTCTCCTAATTTTGTGACGGAAAAAAAACCTTTATTGACTGGGCTATATCGTTTTTCAATGAAAACAATGTTTTTCTTGCTCGATGACAATCCATGGGACCTATATCAGAGCAGTTCCTTGTACAATACAAATATCGGGGCACCGAGCTTCGCTCGTTATTTTTATTATTTTATTTATAAACAGAGCACAATTCTCTAAAATGATCGTGTTTATATTTTACAGCTGGCTATACGTCAGCTTATGAATTTCAGGGATGCAATATTTTGATTTTCCACAGAATCACTCGCTCACTTTTTACTATCTACAGACGACGAAAGTCTCAGCTGTTTCAGCCAAGGATGAATTATTCCTTTTAATATCGTTCAGCGAGTTTTTCCAAGGATAGACCTAGTGGAATCGAATTTTCATATCATAAACCTACTATGTTCCAAATTTCGTTAAAATCGTTAGAGCCGTTTTCGACATCCGTTGAACATAAATAACAAGATAACCAAATATGAAAATATAAACAGATATACAGAACTGCTCGTTTGATATAATAGGATAATGTAAGAAAACTTGTGTGTCGTATTCAGACTGAAGTGTAAAAATTAATCAATCAAGTCATGTAAGGGAACTTGGAATAGTATTGTGCAACTAGTGCGCAAAGTGACAGTTTGCTGCACCGAAGAAACGTTCTTGGTATGGTTTCTTGGAATGGTTTCTTGAGTGCAGCAGAGGAACTTTGCGCACGTATTCACATTAAGTTTTCCTACAGTTACCATTGAATAGGAAAGTGGGTAATTATGGGTAAAATTGCCTGAAATGCATCAATGTTTTTCTGTGTAATTTTATTATTGATAAAAACCTTAATTTATTGTCAAATTGAATAAAACTGTTGTCCATGGTTATAATATCTAATATAATAATTTGCGCGTTGTGCTGGTTGCACCTCTGCTCACTATAGCAGCCACAGCAGTCACTGTTACCAACTTCATTTGATTTTGCTGCACTGTGTGCTCCATATAACCTACTAAGTTTGCGTTGCCATGGTTGCAAATCTGGAGTGCAGAAAAATTTTTCCCGCACTAGAGCGGAAAAGTGATTCTTGCGTTCTGTAATCAGTGCAGCAATGGACACTTTTCAACGAACTGTAGAAAAAATAATTGTTGATGAATGGCACAATCCGTGATCAACTACAAAATCCTAGATCAGTCCTATGCTGGTTAATAATTATGCTCACCTGATTTAGGATCAAAATTTATCCCGGTTTGTGCAGCCCAGCATCAGTGTTTGTATCGCCTCCAGGTAAGTATTTTAAATGTAGTAGGTGTAAAATATGTTGATTATGCAAAATTTGATCATCAGTTAGATCCATAGATCAACAAACGGTTGAGAATCTACCAACTCATAATCAACTGCTATGAATGTTGATGATACCAAAATCATTAACATGTATCAAGATTATGATACCGGTAGCTTGAAGTCACGCAGGCACGCAACATCAGTTAATTTCTAAAATTAGAACTGAACTTACTATTAGAGAAGTAGATGTGACTTTGGTTCAAATTCGTGTGGGAAAAATAGTAGGCTCATAGTAATATATTTATCTGTTTGTGGAAATAAACGGATGAGTTTATAATCATTTCCAAACTACTTTATTGAGATATCGCAGTACTAGAAATAATCATGGAATAAATTCGAACACCAAGATATTCATAAACACTTCACATTCTTCCAAGCAAGCTAGAAAACAAGACCAAATTTTGCTGAAAAGGTAATACACAATATTATAATAATTATTTACTGAATGTGTAGTTACATCCATTAGCAATGGTATCTTAGTGTGTTTGTCTTCTCGGTCTCAAAATTTTATAGTTATTTCAAAGTTGGAATTTTCTAATGAATTGTGATTGATTCAATTTAATTTAAAATGATTTTTGTGGTTTGAATTGTGAATTGAGTGTGTAATTAATGAATGTCAAGTGACACATAACCTAACTACTTTGGACTGTTGTATAAATTAGAATTGGAACCGTTTTGGGCTTATAAGCCTGTGCTACTTTTTTGTAAGTTGTGTAATTTTAAATGATTGAATAAAAATGAAAAAAAATCCATTTTTCATCAACTGTTTGAATCAAATTTTCACCTCAATGAAACTGGGTTTTCATTTAATTTTTACAACAATATGTGAATCATGATTCAACTATTTGTGAATTAGGATTGGATTTATCATAGTATTTTTAGGCCTGCTAGGACTGTAACGAGTCCCCAACTATTGAATTCTTCAAAAGATTCTAACGAATCAATTGCTGTCCCTGCTATATTGTCTCCGCATAGCAATTTGAAATTACATAATCATATGGAGACAATATTAATATTATGACATAAACGAATATTCTAGCAATTCAATTGCTGTTCCTGCTATATTGTCTCTGCATAGCAATTTGAAATTACATAATTATATTGAAGAACAATATTAATATAACTCTTTACAAAACTAATATTTGATATTATCATCTACGATAGCAATGAGAACAACTTCCAACATTAATTGGAAATTACTATCTGGCTCTTATGAGCGAGAAGGCCTTGTTTTTACTCTATACAGATATTGAGCTTCCAATATCATACACAATTTAGGTTAGAATGTTTGAAAAAGTTAAACTTTTCTTTTCATTACTGTCTAATGATGGATTTTATATTTTTCGGGAAAACTAGAAAATGGCTTGAACCCGAAAATACTAGTTGTTTCATTATATAAAAGTTTGATAAAAGGTACTACGAAATTATTTATCTATTGATTTTCTGTATGTTTGGGATTTTTGTGAACATTCTCTCCCATAAAAAGTAAGAAGCTTCTAGTCTCTCTATAGTGAGGTTAACTTCAGACTATCAGAACCAGTTAAATGAGAAGCATTGATGCCATGCATTGGAAATGCTGACAATTTGAGATGAATCTCAGTGTGGATATTCAGCTAAATGAGACAAGCCGGTTCAATAACTTGAGCAAGTTTTTGGTTGAAGGGAACAGGAGCTGTGGCAGTGTGGCAGTCAGTGTCCCTATTTCTGTCCTTTCATTATCTTCAGAATTTACATAAGCTCTTCTTAATGTTTTCGGATACGGTTGGCAAGTTCAGAAATTCAGGGCATGAATCTTGGCCAGAAAACTTAATTCGGAAAACTTCGTTACATGCGACGCCTTATTTATTGTTGTTTTACGATGTCGGAATTAATTTGCATTGCGGCTAGAAAAACGTCTCTCCAAAAATGGGACGATAGTAATGGAATAGAGCTTCAAATTGATTGATTGATACAATAAGTACATTATCAGAATGATAGGGAGAGACAAAATGAATTTACCTTTTGCCATTCATCATCCATCATGGACTAGGCTTGTAAAGCCTGTTCCGGTGTCCACCAACGGTCCACCTCGGTCTTCCAACGTCTCTTTTCCCATCCAACTGCAACTTCCAAGTGGATAACGCATTGGTGACATACGACGCAGGTGATGGTCTTCTGCTTCCTCTCCCAATTTAGATATGGTTACATATACATAGTCCGATATAGGTCAAGTAAGCAGTAGTAAAATAGTTGAGTAGCGGAATTATCCAATCGGAAAGAAATCGCTAACATTTATAGTTTGATTTCTCGTTTTAGAGAGTAGCTTAACTAGAATGATCTGACCTGGAAAATTTTCCATCAGTATTGATGAGTAATTAAGTTTAGGGCTTACTTCTTGCTCTTCTTAGGAAATTGTTGGATTTTAATTTTGTTCTATCTGATTTCTATAGACTCCTTATTGAGTCTATATATGAAATGGAAATTGAGTAGCAAAAGTTTTCAATCATAATATAAATGGTAGGATATATAGTTTGAATTCTAGTTTAAGAATCAGAATGCTTCGACCCGAAAATGCGTCTATAGTACTTCATGAGTAATTAAGTCCAGGGCTTACTTCTTGCTCTTTTTAACGTGATTGTTAGATTTTCATTTTGTTCTGTCTGTATTTTTATAGACTCCTAATGAGGTCATGTTCAACTCTTCAGAGTTCAATTCAAAATTGAGACATTTACGTCGATTTGACTAGTTGATTAATTTCCTATGATTGGATATAGTTTGCTATAACTTTTGCATTCCTTTATTAGGCTATGCTATACTCTCACAATTATTATTCACATCCTCCTAATTATTCCATTAGGTCTCTTGTGTGTTATTGTACCATTCCTTTTGCCATTCCTCTCCCAAATTTAGATATGGTTACATACACATAGTCCGATATAGATTAAGTAGAGCAGTAGGAAAATAGATGAGAGCGGAATTATCCAATCGAGATAGAAGAATTGCTAGAATTTATAGTTTGAATTTAGTTTTAGAGAGTAACTCAACCAGAATGATCTGACCTGGAAAATGTTCCATTAGTACTTGATGAGTAATTAAGTTTAGGGCTTACTTCTTGCTCTTTCTTAGGAAATTGTTGGATTTTAATTTCGTTCTATCTGTATTTCTATAGACTCCTTATTGAGTCTATATAGAAATGAAATTGAGTAGCAAAACTTTTCAATCACAATAGAAATGCTAGGATTTATAGTTTGAATTCTAGTTTAAGAATCAGATGCTTCGACCCGGAAATGCTCCATTAGTACTTCATAAGTGATTAAATCCAGGGCTTACTTCTTGCTCTTTCTAACGTGATTGTTAGATTTTTATAGACTCCTGACTGAGGTCAGTAG
>NW_024089271.1:0-4987 GCF_014356525.2 Nilaparvata lugens | reverse complement strand
AGCCTATTTAGACTTCCTTATTTTTGCAGTGCGAAAGCACGGCGCTTCTTGCAGTGCGAAAGCACGGCGTCCCCCATCACAGTGCGCAAGCACGGCATGCAGGGCGAAAGCCCGGCTGCAGGGCGAAAGCCGGCAAAGGTAGTGCGCGAGCTTGATTAAGGCAGTGTGGGAACACGGCAGCCAGATTGCGAGCTCGTCCGAACGTCGTGCGCAAGCATGACACATCGGTCAGTGAGTGGGGATTGTCATTACGCGGACGCACACCTTCGCGGTGTGGAACACCGCGGCAGTGTGAAAACACGGCACGCAGTGCGCAAGCACGGCCCGCAGGGCGAAAGCCCGGCGATTGTTTCTGTGTTTGTGTGTTTCTGTGTTTGTGTTTCTGTGTTTTTTGTGTTTCTGTGTTTTTTGTGTGTTTGTGGTACCTGTGTTGTCCCTCCTGGCAGTGCGAGAGCACCGCGACTCTTACCTGCAGTGCGACAGCACGGCGTCCTTCTGCAGTGTGAAAACAAGGCGACTCGGCAGTGCGAAAGCACGGCGTCCATTATGTACAGTGCGAAGCACGACACTCCCGGCAGTGTCCTGCAGTGTGACACGGCGCTCCCCGGCAGTGCGAAAGCACGGCGCTCTCACCTGCAGTGCGAAAGCACGGCGTCCTGGGCAGTGCGGAAGCACGGCGACTCGGCAGTGCGAAAGCACGCGTCCTTATTTTTGCAGTGCGAGAGCACGGCGACTCTTTGCAGTGCGGAAGCACGGCGTTTCCCTTGCAATGCTACTTAGGTTCTCAGAACCTGTCTGAGGTGGTCACCTCGTTTTTTTTGTGTTACCCGCCTTCCTGGCAGTGCGAGAGCACGGCGCTCTCATCTGCAGTGCGGAAGCACGGCGTCCTCGGCAGTGTGGAACACGGCAACTCTGCAGTGCGGGAGCACGGCATCCTTATCGCGATGCGAAGCATGGTGTTCTGGCAGTGCGGAAGCACGGCGCCCCGGGCAGTGCGAAAGCACGGCATTCCTTTTGCAGTGCGAAAGCACCGCGTCCTTATTTTTGCAGTGTGAAAGCACGGCGTTTCTGCAGTGCGAAAGCACGGCGTCCCCCATCGCAGTGCGGAAGCACGGCGGCCTCTTGCAGTGTGCAAACACAGCGTCCCCCATCGCAGTGCGGAAGCACGGCGGCCTCTTGCAGTGTGCAAACACGGCGTACCCATTGCAGTGCGGAAGCACGGCGGTCCTTGCAGTGCGAAAGCACGGCGCTCTTGCAGTGCGGAAGCACGGCGTCCCCCATCGCAGTGCGGAAGCACGGCGGCCTCTTGCAGTGTGCAAACACGGCGTCCCCATTGCAGTGCGGAAGCACACGGCGGTCTTTGCAGTGCGAAAGCACGGCGTTTCTTGCAGTGCGAAAGCACGGCGTCCCCCATCGCAGTGCGGAAGCACGGCGGCCTCTTGCAGTGTGCAAACACGGCGTCCCCTATTGCAGTGCGGAAGCACGGCGGTCCTTGCAGTGCGAAAGCACGGCGTTTCTTGCAGTGCGAAAGCACGGCGTCCCCCATCGCAGTGCGAAGCACGGCGGTCTCTTGCAGTGTGCGAACACGGCGTCTCAACGCAGTGCGAAAGCACGGCGCAGATCTTCAAGATCTTCTCTGAAGCTAGGCCTAGGATCTGGCCGGGTAGCTTGCTCATTTTTCGGATGGTGCCGACGCATCACCACCGGTGGCGGAACCAACCTGGCGCCCAGTTTATGTTCGGTCTATGTTGACCGCGAGGGGCCGAATGTACTCAGGCATTGGGACATTCTGTCTGCCGTTACCCTTCCATCCTCACCCCCCCTTCCCCCCTTTTTTTCCCCCCCCCTTCCCTAGTAGGAACAGTGTGTCACGATGTATATCGTAACTAGAGAAAGGAATTGAATTTAGGGCTCATTTATTCGACGCTGGCTATCTTTCATAGAATCTGGGGGTCAACGTTCAAGCCAGCCACTGGCCTACCGCTCAGCGATGCTGCGCATCCTCTCTCCCCTCCCTCTCGGTCACTGAGGGAGGCTCGAGAAAGGCCAGCAAGAGGCAGTCGAGTTCGGAGAGCCAAGTCGAGCGGTCGAGAGAGGTGAGAAGGAAGCAGCGAGCAGCTAGCAACGTCACAGTACACCAGTACTAAGTGAACTCCGATTTCTTCAGCGACCGGGAGTTGTGTCGAGGCTAAAGTCGATTAGCCTCTCACACAGTGAACTCCACTGCTCTACACTCGTTTGGGCGAGTGTTAAACGACATTTAACCTGTTGGAGACGGGTTGCCAGTTTCGACCAACGACAACACGTCAGGTTTGGTCGAAACCTGATCCCCATTGGTAGGACACCAGTGGGCATCGAGGCGAGGAGGACGTCTAGGAAGGCCAGGAAAAGCCTTTCCCGCAACTCCGCGGACGATCCGGACCCCAGGAGGACAGCTAGTGCCGGCCAGTAGGACTTAGGAAAGTCAGAGTGCTGGCCGCCGCAGCGCACTAGTCCAGTGCGGGATCGCAAGAGGACGTCTAGGAAGGCCAGGAAAAGCCTTTCCCGCAACTCCGCGGACGATCCGGACCCCAGGAGGACAGCTGGGCCGGCCAGTAGGACTTAGGAAAGTCCAGAGTGCTGGCCGCCGCAGCGCACTAGTCCAGTGCGGGATCGCAAGAGGACGTCTAGGAAGGCCAGGAAAAGCCTTTCCCGCAACTCCGCGAAACGATCCGGCCCAGGAGGACAGCTAGTGCCCGGCCAGTAGGACTTAGGAAAGTCCAGAGTACTGGCCGCCGCAGCGCACTAGTCCAGTGCGGGATCGCAAGAGGACATCTAGGAGGCCAGAAAAGCCTTTCCCGCAACTCCGCGGACGATCCGGACCCCGGGAGGACAGCTAGTGCCCGGCCAGTAGGACTTAGGAAAGTCCAGAGTACTGGCCGCCGCAGCGCACTAGTCCAGTGCGGGATCGCAAGAGGACGTCTAGGGAGGCCAGGAAAAGCCTTTCCCGCAACTCCGCGGACGATCCGGACCCCAGGAGGACAGCTAGTGCCCGGCCAGTAGGACTTAGGAAAGTCCAGAGTGCTGGCCGGCAGCGCACCGGTCCAGTGCGGGATCACAAGAGGACCTCTGGGAAGGCCAGGGAAAGCCTTTACCAGAGCCCCGCAACCAACCCGGACCCCGGAAGACACCCGGTGCCGAGGACTAGGACTCAGTCCCGACATGAAGCCCTTTTCTCACGACTAACACTGCAAGGTTCATGTTCCCTTCTTTCCGCGACCAACCCTGTTTGGCAGTGCCAAAGCACGGCCTCTTTCCTAAAAGAGGGAAACATTCCTCCAAAGCACTCAAAGCCCTGTTTCAACCCCCAACCCGAGCGAGGGTGGTTGACGGACGCCCCACCGAGACTCCCGTCCCTGCCGCGGCCCTCCCCAGTCGCCGACTGAGTTTAGCCGGCCCAGAGCGACACTGGGAACTCTGATAGAGAGGTGTGGGCAAAAATCTACTCAGAATAGATTCTAGAAAAGTTAAGTTTATCAACAATTAAGATTAGGAAAAAAAGCTACTATTTAAACTTCCAAAATTATTTCAGAAGAATACAAATTTAAATGACTATGGACAAGATTGGTTAAGATATGCATAATAGAAGAAATTTACTGAACCTTACACAAAGACAGGAAAGAATCGAAATTTGAAAGATTAAGGGCCAAGAAAAATAGGCTACAGGAAAGAAAAAAGACACAATTATGGACTCTTACCTACACTGCATAGCGATTATGCTATTCTGAATCCGGCATAACACAGGATTCCTAATCATTGTGTGCTGGGGATACCCTTACTCATGTGATTCACAGTCATCATCTTGTAAATAGCAACTGAAACAACCTTTGAATACTAACACATCAATGGTGACTTTGTGTTTTGTTTTCTTCAAGAACATAATTTTATTCATGGGTTCATTTGTTTCAATAAAGCCATTTTGCTTACAAAAGTTAGTCATGTTCACTTGAGAATGCATGCATACACCTTTTCAATTCTCAGTGAAAGTTGAACTCATTAACTGACTCAAAGCAACATTCATTTTGTTTATTGTTCCTAACCTCCACAGAAACTGTCTCATGTATCATTAACTTTGTTTATAGTTTCCTAACCTTCAATGTAGCAATATTACTTTCATGATAGTTGACTTTCAGTGAAGACAACCCTACTACTTCTTTACTCAATTCTACTATCTCATTAGGGTTGACTTTTTCAACAACCGTAACTAGGCCTACTTGTCAGAAACTTGAATGAGTTGATCTTGTATCTTAAATACTATTATCATGCTTCAATTTGTTTTCATCTTCATGATTATGAAGATGATTAATCATTGAAGAATGATTATCATTCTCAATGTTTCATGTGCATCTTTCATAGAAGGTTTATACTAACCTGCTCTAGTCTTATGCTAGCAAATCTTGCTTCATATCATCAAACCTAGCATCAAACTTAGCATTTTGCTCATCAAACTTTTGTGTAAGAATGCTATAAGATTCAGATCATTTTTAATGTTTGCCATTTTGCTAGTCTGCACAGAAATCTATTCATCAGGACTTGATCTCTCTTGAACCGATTTCCCATCAGCAGTATACCATCATAACTATCAAGATATCTATCCTACTAAATTTCATAACCAGGGATTTCATGGTGTACCATTGGGAAATATTTATTTGTAATTCGGTCCCACCACAGGGGAACATTTGCCGTGCTACCAATTTTTCCTAAATCGGTTGGATAGCATTTACACCTATTAACCTAAGGATAGTTGTCGGCTCCAATGTAATAGATTCTTGATAAACTATGAATGGATCTATCGCTATGAATGAGAAATCCAGTTCAGAGCAAATGAACTTATAATCTTCAGAAGAATTTTGGCAATATACTACACAAATACACAAAGAAACAATATCTTACAAGCCTAAGCATCTAAAGTCACTACGAGCTGAATACTTATCCAGTGTATATAGTT
>NW_024089270.1:0-3760 GCF_014356525.2 Nilaparvata lugens | reverse complement strand
TTTTTTTATAGAGAAATTATTATTTTATTACAATAACACTGGAAATTCATTAGAAATACTCTATGGGCATCACAATAATGGCAGTGTTTGATTAGCAATGATATTGCTATCCTTGTCTATCATTCAACAAGCGGATAGCGCTTTCTCTTTCTCGCTTTGCTCTGTTGCCAGATCGTCCTTTAACAATGTAGAATTGATAATTAATTAACAAAATATTCCATCTTATTCATGAAAATTCATTATAAAATTATTCAAAAATATAATTTTTTGCTTAATAAAGTATTATTGATCATTTAAAACGATAATGAACAGTTAATATTGCATCAATAAACCCATAGAGAAACAATAGCGTAAGTAGATATCCCATGGTATAGGGCGTTTATGTCACAGCTTTTACTGTCATCTCAAGGAATAAAAATCTATTCTATCTTTCTATTCTATTCTATTCTATTCTATTCTATCTATTCTATTTATTCTATTCTATTCTATTCTATTCTATTTTTCTATTCTATTCTATTCTATCTATTCTATTCTATTCTATTCTATTCTATTCTATCTATTCTATTCTATTCTATTCTATTCTATTCTATTCTATTCTATTCTATCTATTCTATTCTATCTATTCTATTCTATTCTATTCTATTCTATTTTTCTATTCTATTCTATTCTATTCTATTCTATTCTATTCTATTCTATTCTATTCTATTCTATTCATTCTATTCTATTCTATTCTATTCTATTCTATTCTATTCTATTCTATCTATCTATTCTATTCTATTCTATTCTATTTATTCTATTCTATTCTATTCTATTCTATTCTATTCTATTCTATTCTATTCTATTCTATTCTATTCTATTCTATTCTATTCTATTCTATTCTATTCTATTCTATTCTATTCTATTCTATTCTATTCTATTCTATTCTATTCTATTCTATTCTATTCTATTCTATTCTATTCTATTCTATTCTATTCTATTCTATTCTATTCTATTCTATTCTATTCTATTCTATTCTATCTATTCTATTCTATTCTATTCTATTCTATTCTATTCTATTCTATTCTATTCAAGCCGATTACTATCGATTATTGTCGATTTTGACTGTTTTGACCGGGTAAGAGTGTATGAACGGCACAACATAAGAGACTACCAGCGTCATAAAGCTTCACAGGAAAGAACTATGTGGACTATCAGCTTGAGATAACAGTAAACGTTGCGACATAAACGCTCTATACCATGGGATATCTACTTATGCTATTGTTTCTCTATGATAAACCTGTATCAGCTACCGTCTATAGAACGCATTGACAAGATAGAGGATCGGCAACGTTGTTCTCCTATCTTTGTCCTCTGCCATTATAACGTGGACCTCACACTATAGGAGGTGGTGAACATCTACTTTTAAAGATTATCTTCATTGACAAGACAGAGGATCGGCAACGTTGTTCTCCTATTTTTTTTTTTTTTTTTTTTGTAGTTGAGAAGTTGATATTGTGGTAATTATTATATTGAATGAAAAAGACTAAGAAATTGTCAAAAAAACCAGTGATTTATTGATAATTAGAAAGACCGGTTTTGGTTATTACACCATTGTCATTCTCAGAAACTCAATCTCAGTGATTGACAATGGTGTAATAACCGAAACCGATCTCTCTAATTATCAATAAATCAGTGGTTTTTTGACAATTTCTTAGTCTTTTTCATTCAATTGTTCTCCTATCTTTCTCCACTGCCATTATAACGTAGGCCTCACTATAGGAGGTGGTGAACATCTACTTTTAAAGATGGCTGAACTTCCAGAAGTATCTTTATCTCAGTTGCTCACGTTTAATCAAGGACTGTCTGTGCAACTTGAATATTCACAGAACGTGTACGATTTTATCATCAATGTTTGTTGCTGTCTCTACTACAAAGTAGTTGTTCCTTTTCTGCCGACTCATTTACACCAGATTTCACTTCATACTGACAGCCTCAGTTAAATGGAAAGCATTGCTGTAATTTTGAAGGAATGCTGACATTCGAGGTGAATTCACTCAAGAAGAAATAATTCCTTTATTTCAATTTCTTTCATCCCGAAAAAAAGAAATAAAAAATCTGGTGAGGTACACTCACACAACTTTCCTTGCTCATTGATATAAGCCTCATTCTTAAACGAGAATAATTTAGGGAAATAACATAGCTCCGATTGGCGGATAAACATTCAAATCTTCGATTATACTATTGTTATTGTTTTCAGAGTACATTTTCCTCTGTTTGAATTGTGGAATTTGATGATTTTTTTCAAGTTGTAAAACAGCTGTTCTACAAATAAAATATCGACTATGAGTTCTTTTGAATAAACTGCTCTACCTACCTACCTCACGCACGAGAAGGAGGTTACAAAGTCAATTTTTTCAAGGATGGGGTGAACCCCCTGTTAGTTTCCCAGGGAGGAGACTCATGCCTGTTATTAGAGCTGATAAATAACTATACAGGGTATGAATTTGAAAAAAATCGGTCAAGTCATTTTTGAGAAAATTGTAAAAGAAATTTAACAAAATTCATTCTTCTCAAGAATATTACGGAGCTCCAGCAATTTTCCCAGAAATGAGATCCATGTCAGTTGATAGGGCTTATAAATAGGCTATAAATTTAATGAAAATCGTTTTTGATAAAACCGTGAAAAACATGGTTTTTTAGCCATTATACGTCATTTTTTCCGCCATTTCGAATTGAATTTTACTGAATTTCTTATTTTCGGATCCTCATGGTATAAGGACCTTAAGTTTGAAATTTCAAGTTAATCGGTTAATTAGAAATGAAGTTATCGTGTTCACAGACACACACACACAGACCAACACCCAAAAATCATGTTTTTGGGATCAGGGGACCTTGAAACGTATAGAAAACATGAAATTAGGGTACCTTAAATTTTTTTGGGAAGCAATACTTTCCTAATAGGGCAAGGAAAGTAACAATCAAATACATTCCAAAACGAAAATACAATATTTAACACCTGTAGAAGATGTTTAACATCGAAACAAATGCAGGCTCGATCGTTCTTTTCTGGTTGAGGGTGATGCCTACATAGGCGTTAGGCTTGTGCCTGACAAGATTTGCCTCAAACTCACTGCAAATCCATACTCCATACTCAAAACTTTGAAAGCCATACTCCCAAAAGATTGAATGAAAACATGTAAAAAATCAGGATATTATTGAGAAACGAACCTATTTATAGTTTAAAGAAACCGACTTATTTCATAATCAGCTATAGTGAGGTCCACGTTATAATGGCAGTGGAGAAAGATCCAACGTTGCCGATCCTCAGTCTTGTCAATGCCTTCTACAGACACTAACTGATACAGGTGTACTAATGTAATATTAAGGCTGTTCAAAGGCTAAAAATAAACTTTCTACAGGTGATATATTTTTTAAGTTTTTCGATTTGTATATAATAAAGCTATCAAAATGAAATAGTTTTCTCAGGAAAACATTTTTTTCCGGTCATTAATTTTCGAGATATGAGCGCCTGAAGTTTAAATTTTCGGGACAGAACATTTCTAATTCGGTAAGAGATAAATTCATGAGATTCAGAGGATGAATTCTTCGTGGCAATTTTGATTAAATAAAATAAAAATTTTCTAAAAATATCAATTTATAATAAAGTTATTCAATTTACTAAAAATAACTTTTAGTTGAGTTATTTTTGGTAAATTTAATAACTTTCTCAGAAATTGATATTTCTAGAAAATTTATGTTTTATTTGATTGAAATTACCAGA
>NW_024089269.1:0-5013 GCF_014356525.2 Nilaparvata lugens | reverse complement strand
CTTCTTTCCTCTCTTTCTTCAATTTTCCTGAGAATAGACAAGTAGTCAATTAACATCTGTGACAACATTTTTATGCAAATATTCATCTATATTAGCCTGTTATTTTTCAAAACTGCTTCACACAGACAGAGGAATAAAATGTGCTTGAAGTTTACAAAGTTACCCCTCAGAACTTGAAGGATGACAAGTTAAAGAGAAAGTTCTTCAACTAATGAATCACCATGGGCTTTTTTGGATTCTGATTTTTTTTTAGAATTCTATAAAAACTGCCAACATGAGTAGTTGGTATAAGTTTTGATTATCCTTTTCAATACTGAAATAGCAACTGATTGTGAGAGTTTGTTTTCGATTACTTATTAGTTTTGAATGATAAATTAAACATTATTTACGAATCTCATGGATATTGAAGTATTGAAATCTTTTTTCTTACTCTTCAGGAGCTATGTACTGAACTTTCGAGGATTGTCAAATTGAAAAATTTAGATGAAACTTATCTCTTAAAAGGGCTATTGTACTGATAAACCAAAATACTCAACTAATAGTTTTGTTATTGAGAGAAGGAAGTTCAATCAAAAAGCTATTTTGGAAATTTTAGTACTATTAGCAACTTAGCAACTTTTTTACTCTTAAGATACTATAATTCACCGAGCGAAGTGAGGTCTAAGATTCAAGTCGTCGGTTTTGCATTTCTCTTTATGTTCAAATGTTTATATTTTGCGCATTTACAGCGAACGCAGCAATAGATTTTCATGAAATTGACAGGTATGTTCCTTTTTGAATTTCGCGTCGACGTAAAAATTTTAAAATTGTTAAAATTTTCCATTTTAAGGATAATACAAAATGAAAAGGAGTTCCCTTCGAACACCAATATTACCGTAAAAATCTGACTATAGAATTATTCATCATAAATCAGCAGTCTAGTGGACTATAATACTACCCGTTCAAAAACATCGAACATCTTGAAAATGTATCTTTCCATCAACGTTAGTAGACAGTTGTCTACTAACTTTGTCTTTCCATAAGCTGAGGCCATGATTCTAGTTTGGAGTTATTGACCGAGCGAAGTGAGGTCTAAGATTCAAGTCGACGGTTTGGCATTTCTCCTTATGTTTAAATGTTTGAATGTTTGAATGTTTGAATGTTTGAATGTTTGAATGTTTGAATGTTTGAATGTTTGAATGTTTGAATGTTTGAATGTTTGAATGTTTGAATGTTTCAAGTTTCAATGTTTATATATTTATATGTTATTTATATTTATATATATATGTACCGCGAAACGCGGTAATAGATTTTCATGAAATGTAACAGGTATGTTCCTTTTTTAATTGCGCGTCGACGTATATACAAGGTTGTGGAAATTTGCATTTCAAGGATAGTAAAAAAGGGAAAAGGAGCCTCCTTCATACGCCAATTTAAGAGTATAAATCAGACTATAGAATTATTCATCATAAATCAGCTGACAAGTGATTACACAGATGTGTGGAGAAGCCAGTCTATTGCTGTATTTCCATAAGGTCTATAGTTCCAATCAGGTACTTGTGTATGAGAATACTGCGTGAGGTCTACTGTTCACAGAACTACTAATTGATAGAGACATTTTTTTTACATCTTTCTTTTTTAATCTGATGATTAAAATTGCAACAAATATTATTGAAAAGTAATTGATTTCTAAAATCATGAAAAGTGAGAATTTGTAGGAAATCAGCATTATAATAGTTTATTTTGTTAATTTCAACATACCGATTTTTCGCCAACACGACAACACAGAATGTTCTGTGATAAGTTGATTGGATTGGCGTATCGACGGCAGCCAGACCTGATAACAGCGCTCACACTCACATTTCGGTACGAAAACGTCATGGTACGATAGGACAGAAAGCTCTATGTTTATTTAGGATTTTTTCTAGTCATTTTAAATTGATAAATTATTTATCAATTTCTGAGAAAACATAACAACAGGTCAATCTAGCTTACTGAGCGCGGGTATACTGTTCACAGAACTACTGTCACTATGATTACGATGCTATGAATAAAATTTACAAATTTTCGTCAATTCATAACAGATAGGCTTCCTTTTGTGTAGTGAGAAGTTGATATTGTGAATTATTCATATGAATGAAAAAAGACTAAGAAATTGTCAAAAAAACACTGATTTATTGATAATTAGAAGACTGGTTTCGGTTATTACACCATTGTCAATCTCTGAATAACTAAAACTAAATACAAGAGCAGCAGAATTATACTGAATTATAAATTCTATGTTTAATTATAAATTCTGCTGCTCTTGTATTAGTTTTAGTTTATCAGAGATTGACAATGTGTAATAACCGAAACCGGTCTTTCTAATTATCAATAAATCGGTGGTTTTCTGACAATTTCTTAGTCTTTTTCATTCAAGATAGACTTACCTTCTTCATGCGTATGTAATTGTCTTTTTCTTCCTCTGGTAATGCAAATGTATCAACAGGATAGATTCTGTAATAAAATACAGCATGAATATTGTCTTAATGATTGATTCAAATTCGAATGTTCCTCTATAGGCTAATAGGCAAGTAGTGTAGGCCTAGTATACTATATAAATTATTATTCATTTGAAATAGGCTACTCATTCTGAAATTTTCAAATACGTATTCGAATAAAAGTGTATATTTTTAAAAGACTTTTTTTTTAATTTTGAAATTGGAATTCATTCACAACTGACATATTTACAAATATTTTACAATGCAATCATTATAAAGAAACCTATTGAATATTTAATATTCAATATTTTTAAATAAAAGACTGGACATTCCAAATACTCCTGTATTGGATCATTAATTTGGTTCCAATATTTGAAATCAGTAGTGTACAAGCATACTGTACACGTGTCTCAAAACAGAGTAACATTCTCTAAACAAATCAAGATAATCATTGTTTTAATTTCAGCAGTAATACTTTTGAAATTCAACTTACAGTACTAGTTTTAATAAACTAGTTTTAATTTATAACATAACACTGTATTCCAAAAACTTTTAGTTAACTGGGTTCATAACAGTGTTATGAAACATCAATAAAAATATCATACGACTAGAAAAAAAATGAATATTTTTTTACATTTTGGATTTGACACTGTTCTTGTACCAACGGAAATCTCTCATGTAGCTTGATGGAAATGTGTCCAGCTCTTTTTCTTGGTAATGCATTTTGGTTGAATGTATTCATCAAATTTGGAGGTTAGGATTTCAGAGAAACACACAGGAATTTACAAAAACTTGTTATGATGAACACATGAAAAAAGAACAACTGAGATTATGGAACAAGTGGCCAATATAAATATCAGATAAGAGTTTGAGCTCATTGATCGTAATAAAATAAGAATGCTAAATATGTTTCAAGTACAGTTAAGCCTCGCACAACGTATCGATTTTTGTTCGTACGATATTTTGCTGTTCTTATAGATTCTATCAGATTAAACAGATGATTTCAAACAGATGATGTATGTCAAGTTCCGTTTAACCTTATAGAATTCAAAAGGACGGCAAAATATAGTACGGACAAAAAGCGATGTGTGTGTGTGGGGCTTCAGGCCCAGTTGCATAAAAGCCTGTCAAATTCCAATCGCGATCAATTCATCCTATACTATTAATCGAATAATTTCTATGTATATGTTCAGATGTTTATGTTTGTATTTCACCGGATCTCGAAAACGCGGCTCTAACGATTCTCACGAAATTTGTAACATAGTAGGTTTATGATATAAAAATTCGATTGCACTAGGTCTCATCCCTGGGGAAACTAGCTGAACGACATTGAAAGGATAATTCATCCTTGGAAAAACAGCTGAGACTTTCGTCGTCTGTGGATAGTAAAAAGTGCGTCTGTGGAAAATCAAAATTTCGCATCCCCGAGATTCATAAGCTAACGTATAGCCAGCTGTAAATATATGAACACTATCATTTTAAAGAATTGTGTTCTGTTCATCAATGAATGAAAATAACGAGCGAAGCTCGGTGCCCCGATATTTAGAACTAATCAGAAGAGGTTTTTTTTTAATATTCTATATTAAGATACAGTAATTGTACACAGTATCTCTATACAGTTCTTGATCTATTCGTGTTTCCAATCTTACCGAATTTCGGCTGACAATCAGAAATATTGTCCTCTGATTGGTGATTCTCAATAACAGCTGATTCTATGCCAATCGGAGGACAGTTCATAGTGTCAACCACTTCACCTAGAGTACTTACCAATAATGTAAGTTATTCTAGATTCTAGATACCTTGGTGTCGGCGGATAAATAATGTGAAAAAGTCGTTTACATTAATCAAACTTTACTGAATTCAGTATTTTTAACATTTGAGTTTGATGGGCATTTTAAAAAACTGAAATTAAGTTTACATAAACTCAAAATTATATTATTATTATAAATTGATGAATCTAATTGACCGAGCAAAGTGAGGTCTAAGATTCAAGTCGACGGTTTGGCATTTTCTCTTAATGTTTAAATGTTAAAATGTTTTATGTTGTGCATTTACGGCGAAACGCGGTAATAGATTTTCATGAAATTTTACAAATAGTTCCTTTTTTATTGCGCGTCGACGTATATACAAGGTTTTTCGAAATTTGCATTTGAAGGGAATATTAAAGGAAAAAGGAGCCTCCTTCATATGCCAATATTGGAGTAAAAATCATACTATTGAATTATTCATCATAAGTCACTGACAAGTGATTACACAGATGTGTGGAGAAGCCAGTCTATTGCGTATTTCCATAAGGTATATAGTTTCAATCAGGTACTTGTGGATGAGAATACTGCGTGAGGTCTACTGTTCACAGAACTACTAGTCAATCTCAGAGTTCTCTTCTTACGTTTCATACTTTTCTTGCATCATATTTTTCCATTCAGTTGTTTCAATACATTCTAATTTTTTTTCAAAAATTAATTCATTTCGCACAAATATTATTACAAAACATTGTACCAGCTGAAAATACAAAGAAATAAAAATGCTAATGAAAATCTAAAATTCAGTTATA
>NW_024089268.1:0-6191 GCF_014356525.2 Nilaparvata lugens | reverse complement strand
CTAGAAATAGGCTAACCTCTCTATCCTGGTTCCACGGAAGTCTATAAAATTCAATCGTGATTGACTCTTGAGCCCCAAACCTGGAAAACTCACTAATAAACTATATTGTACAGATTTTGTGATTATTTGTTCATCAAAAAATGTTTTCGCCACACTTGGATGTAATGAGCTGGTTTACGTGCGTCATATGGAGGCCGAAGTGATTGTTTTCCGACCAGGCCGGGAAACTTTACGGCCCTAGGGCTGTAAAATGACCTTGAATAACAAGCTGATCGTGTCCGATCTCACAAAAAATCATAGAGATATAATCTCATAATGACTGTAATAATCTATATAATTATGTATCGTGAATCGCGGTATTATGTCTATAATAATATATTTTATAAATTACTGTTCATAATTTAATATTTATTATTGTGTTTTTGATATCAAACAATAGATACGATGATATATCTCCATAGCCTCAACAATATAATGTTGGCTACATTGTCCATGTCAGAAAGGTACGTATCGCAAGTATTTAAAAGTGAAGAATCGAATTTGAATTCAAAGTACAATAATTGTATCAATATTTAAAGTGAGGTAGAGTAATAATGTTTCTTTTTTATTATCGAATTCCACTTCTAATGCAATACAATCAACAATAATAATAAGCAAATACAGCACAGATCTGAAGTTTAAGGTAAGCCTACTGGTGAAACTCAGCATTGACTGAAAAATTCCTAGTAATTTTCCGTAATTCATTATTAAACTTTTAGATAATTTTTCTTCAATATTAAACCATATAGAGAAAACATTAGGCCCACTCAAGTTGAATCTTCGAATGTTTTCTCTATGATTTAACTATTTTCGAGCAATATTTGTTGTGAAATGCCAGCAACCGGCTTCAAATTTGCGCTATACTCTATTATTATAGGTAGCCTACATAGCTACGTTATTGACTTATTCGAGTGAAAATTTTATTGTGAGACAGATAATATTAATTTTAATAATATAAGTCATGAGCCAAAGTCTGTTGTACGGTACGCTTTTTAGGAGTGAAGTAAACTTTTTTAGAAGTCTAGTATTACAGTATTACGTGTAAGCTAAGGCTTATCAGTCAGGCCCCAACGTTCAACAGTACGGAATGGCCGAGAGCATAAAGGCGTCAGTCAGAACTCAAAGCTCAGTGAATAAACAAAACATGATCTAGGTTCGAATCTCGGTCAATGACTTTTTTTTTGTCGATGAATTTCGACTTTTATTACCTTTTTTTTATATTAGTTACCGTAATTTAAATTTCAATCAATTTTTAGATATATTTTGAGACAAAACTGGGAAATATGCAATGATATAAATTTTTATCACATTATTTCAAAATAGTAATGAAGATCTATTCATCATCTATCCATGATATTGCACCGGGCGCAAAGCTCGCGCCTAATATAATAGTATAAAAATATGGTCATTATTGTAAATTATAATTAGTAATATTGAAATTAATTGACAGTAAAAGTTGTCATAACCAAGATTCCAACTATCAAAATAGGCTGTTTGAATTTTATTCATTTTTTTATTTTATATATTGGGAAGTTTTTTTGGGGTGTGGCGAAAAATAGCGTTCGCACCATGGGCAAAAATGTATTTCCGGCTCTCAATCTTTTCTAGTCCTCGGCTACGGCCTCGGACTAAAAAAACCGATTTCGAGCCGGAAATAATCTCATTTTCGGCCCTAGGTGCGAAATATACTATTATACTCAAACGTTTGGTGACTAGCAAGTCACCCGTGCTCAGCAATGGTTTATTTAACAAATTCACAAACTGAAAACATGAACAACTTAAATCTTGAAGAATTAAAAATATGCATATACCCATCCTTGGTAAATTAAGAATCTATATGCATAATTTCAAGTTAATCAGTCCAGTAGTCAGACGTGATGATGCGTCATTCTTGGATTTCCTATCCCGTATGTATAAGCCAACTCTTTCCTCTATTATATTTCAGATAAATCATAATATGAATCAAGAATTTGAACTGGGGAACTAATGATGTAGAAAAAAAATTCACATCATGGATTTGAGTAGAATACAGAACTTATTACTGTGATTTCAGTCATTTATGGAAAAACTCTTAAGGTGCGTACAGATTTACGCGCTGCGAAAATGCGCAATTCACTTTTAATCAGCTGATGCCAAGCTTTTTATATCTGTATCTCACCGTTCCTGTAAAAATACAGATTATCCAGCTAATTAAAAGTGAATTGTTCATGTTCGCGGCGTGTATATCTGTACGCACCTAAAGGTTCAACTCACACATACGCGTCTCAGGTCGAGAAGAGACTCAGTTTGAGAAGAGACTCGACTAGTCGAGAGCATGTGTTTCCAATGGTGACACTTAGACTAGTCGATTCTAGTCTCCGCGACTGTCACCATTTGAAAGCACATGCTTTATTATATTTCTATTTTATTTTTGCATTTTGTATTAGTTTTCTTTCTTTTTATACTTAAATCTTTGAAGTGTAATATTTATCTGTCCAAGTTTACTTATCTTTTGTAAATTTTCTTTCTGTAACTGGGCACCGCCGGAAAATCTTGGGTTTGGTAGGACCCTCAATTGTGTTTGATTGTGAATGAAAATTTTGATTGATTGATTTCGACTAGAGTCGAGTTCTTCTCGACCTGAGTCGCGTAAGTGTGAGTTGAGCCTTGTACCACATTATGGATCAAGGAAAGAATGAGAAGATCAAATATTTACATCATAGAAATTGAGTAGGTTGAACAAGATTTCATTGTGTAACGCCAGTTCGCCTCCATGGTGCACATTGGGTAACGCTAAATGGACTAGCAAATAATGGCGGTCAGACAAACTTATGTTCTCCTGACCGAAAACTACACAACATCTCAAAAAATTTGGAAATATACAGTGTATATCTAGCATTTAAGACTCATGAGCTAATATAGTATATTTGTTGTTATTTGCCATTGGCTGAATAAAAAAATTGTAATATTAGTCCTTAACGTCGAGCGCTTAGCTTGGGACAAACTAATTCCGCTAGATCGTTCCAGCTGTACTATTCACTTGCTGCCGAGCATAGCAGGCGTAGAACCGAGCTTTAAAGGTACACATACCAGCGGCTATTATTGTGTCATAAAAGAAGTTTAAGCATCAACTTTATTGATCAAGAACAGCGCTACAAGTTGCTATGAATTTGGAGTCTATAGAACGAAATTGAATGTGAAAAAGGAGTTCAAAATGTATAAAAATTAAATTTTTTCAGATTTTCAAAAACAAAGCGTAATTTCTGCTATATTGAAGAGGAGACTTGTATATTTTTCTCAAATTTTTGACCAGTAGTTTTGAAGGGTAGGTATGTGTACCATCTGCCTCAAAAAAGTTACTTTTGAAGCCCTATTGTTAGCTAACATGAGCTGATAAAAATATTTCAATTGCATAGATTATGTCCTTAGAACCTGTCCAATAGATTAGAAAAAGAAAAAAAAATTTTTTGAAAAAAAAAATATTGAATGCACAACCTTAATGGGAAAATTCTACTACAGTGTTCAATTCATCATCAAAGTTCTATCATGTCTGATACTGGGTCAGTCTTCTAGCTCTTATAGAAACAACATTATCACGATGAGAATCAAGGAAACTGAACATTTTTTCCAGCCCTAGAGACTGAGCAAGCTGATAGGATGTTTGTCAGGAAAAATTAATGAAAAACACAACACTAAACAGTCTCTACAATTTGAGCCGCTCGCGCCAATATCAAATTTCAACGGGGGCTTTTCTTCCTCGGGAAAAATGAGATTGATTATCACTCTTCACTACACTCTTCCCCGAGGAATTTTCTCACCTTTCATTTTTATATCAGCGCTTTTCCCAGTGAGCCTCAATCTTCATTAAAGCAATCGGGGTAGTCGCTCCAATTATAGTCTCGCCAATAGAAACCATCATCACCTCTGGGAAATAAGGAGAGAGAGAGAGGAAGTGTGAGAGACAGAGAGAGAGAGAGAAATAGATAGGGGAGGAGAGTGAGTGAGAGACAGGATGGAAGATACAGTGAGGGGAGAGAGAGGGTGGGAGAAAGAGAAGAAAAGAGAGAGTGACATAGAGGGAGAGAGATACAGAGAGAGAGGGTGAGTGGTGAGAGAGGGTGGGAGGAAGACAGAGTAGAAAAAGAGAGTGACATAGAGGGAGGGAGATACAGTGAGAGAGGCAGTGATTGATTGATTGATTGATTATATGCCTTTATTAGGGCGGAGTTAGGACTCCTGGTCCTCTCTGCACACCCAACACACCCACAAAGGAGAAAAATTGACATAGAATACAGAAATAATGGATTACATATTATGTAATAAGATTACATAAGATCAATATAAATAAATGAAACTTTTGATCAAAATACAATTTCATATAATGAAAGAGATTTTAAACTAAATTTATTAATACCAATATTGGAACAATATTTCAAATTTCACTAGATGAATCCTGTAGGAAAACCTATCAGAATGAAGATCTGATCAAGTTGCCATTCATTCACACGTGCACACAAAACAACCCTAAGAACAAAGATTTCACAAGTATAATAATATCATGAAACAATATAAGATGAAAATGTTTGTTTCTGTAGTTGCATAAAAAGTGAAAAGGAGCTTAATTCATGTAGATTGATACAATGTAAATAGACAATAAAAAAGCTCAATTCAATGGGAGAGTGAGTGAGAGAGAGCGAGCGTGTGTGAGGGTGGGTGGGAGAGGGTGGGAGAGGGTGAGAGGAAGAGAGAGTGAAAAAAGAGAGTGACAAGAGGGAGGGGGATACAGAGAGAGAGAGCGAGTGGGTGGAAGAGAGGGTGAGGAGAAAGTAGAAAAAGTAGAGTGACAGAGAGGGAGTAATATACAGAGAGAGATAGAGTGAGAGGGTGGGGGGGAGGGAGGGAGTGAGAGAGAGTAGAGAAAAGAGAGTAGAGGAGGGAGGGTGGGAAGTAGGTAGAGTAGGGGAAGAGAGGTGAGAGGAGATACATGAGAGAGCGAGTGGGAGTGAGTTGGTGGAAGAGAGGGAGAGGAATAAGAGCGTTAGCTCTTCATATTATTCTTTCGCCAGAAATTGGAGGTCGTCATCATTTTTCTTTAGTCGTGGGATCGATTTCTTCTTTTCTTCTCATCATCTTTTTCTCCTGTGCTTTGAAATCAATCTCTCATCCTCTTCAATACATTATTGAAGTTTCTTGTTCTTTACATTGCTTTTTGTGTTCTTTTATCTCGGAGTAGTGAAGACGTTATTAAAAATCCATGAAATATCTTCTGTTTTGTGGATCACATTATGGCTATTGATTTGTTCAAAAGTATTTTTATGTTTTTTTTTTTTATAAACCGTTTTTCTTCAACCGAACCTGAAGTGTCCTCATATTCACATGTATTCATACTCCATAAATTTAAGAATAATATTATTTAATCAGAACACTCGATAATAATGATAGGAATAGGCTAGATAGTCGTGCCATCATAGAATTTAGAACGAGACGAGTGATTTCTCTTTAATCTTCTATCTTCTATATATAAAAGCGAAATGGCACTCACTCACTGACTGACTGACTGACTGACTGACTGACTGACTGACTCACTCACTCACTCACTACTACACGCATAACTAAAAATCTACCGGACTAAAAACGTTCAAAATAGGTAGGTATGTTCAGTGGCCTTTAGAGGTGCACTAGGAATCTTTTGGCAATATTTTAACTCTAAGGTTGTTTTAAGGGTTTAAAGTTCGTCTTTAGCATGTATATTTTCTTCTCCCAATCTCTTAATTAGAACTATAATAGAACTATAATCTAGATAGAGTACCTCTTCGAAACAGTTGTTAACTGGCAACTAAATTAATAATTTTGTCAGGTTGGCATTAAGTTGAGTTGACTTTGTTAGGTTGGCACCAAGTTGAAGATTTAAATGCATTTATCGCGGTAAAATTGATTGGGCACTGCTACTTCTCCTGGGTATTATATTTCTAGTCGTCAGGCTCGCTTCGCTCGCCATATCCGTTAGTCTGGACCCCCGACTGGATTGTCCTAACATATGATAAAAATGCTCAAATGAAAAAATGCAGGCGAGCGAAGTGAGCCTGCTGATTTCATTATTGGACGATCCAGTCTGGGGTCCAGGGGGCGGAGCCCACTGGCTAGACGATAAGGCGAGCGAAGCGAACCTGACG
>NW_024089267.1:0-5042 GCF_014356525.2 Nilaparvata lugens | reverse complement strand
CCTGACGGCTAGTGGAACTATGGTGAGGAGGGATATTGTGGTAATTATTCATATTGGATGGAAAAAGACAAGGAAATTGTCAAAAACCACAGATTTATTGATACTTAGAAAGACCGGTTTCGGTTATTACACCATTATCAATCTCTGATAAACTAAACTAAAACAAGAGCAGCAGAATCTATACTAGTAGGCGAGTACTGCTATTGGTCAAGGGCATGAACGCCTGCCATGGCCAGCGAGACAGTCTCCTCCCACTCAACGGTGTCACAAAATGGCGGCTTAAGCAACATAATCGCCATGATAACAAAATTCACTTTCAGTAAAACCCTTGGATCTCCCCACCATTCAAAGCCATACGCTAATAATAATAACTTTCAGTACAAATCATGGTGATTCTGTTGCTTAAGCCGCCATTTTGTGACACCGTTAAGTGGGAGGAGACTGTCTAGCTGGGCCAATGGCAGGCGTTCATGCCCTCGACCAATAGCAGTACTCGCCTACTAGTATAAATTCTGCTGCTCTTGTATTATTAGTTTTAGTTCATCAGAGATTGACAATGGTGTATTAACCAAAACAGGTCTTTCTAAGTATCAATAAATCTGTGGTTATTGACAATTTCTCATTCTTCTCCATTCAATAAATCTAGATACCTTCTATTGTGAGGTCCACGTTATAATGGCAGTGTTTGATTAGCAATGATATTGTTATCCTTGTCTGTCATCCAACAAAGCGGATAGCTCTATCTCTTCTCGATTTTATCGGTTGCAAATGGATCGCCTTCCAACAATGTAGAATTTATATTTTTACTAACAAATTTTTTCTGTCATAGTCATTCAATTTCAGCTGTTTTGCATCCATGAAATCAAGCCGGTAAACAGCTGATTGTAGAACAAATTAACATATGATTATCATTACACCATACTATACTGTAATAGAATCATATGTTTTCATAACCCCACAGAGACACACTTACTTTATGCTAACACAGTAGACACTCTGGTGTGTTGAACACCCAAATTGAATTTTGCATTTTTCTTTGATAAATTTGAAAAAATTACTTAGACCATACTTCATCATTTGTCAATTATTTTTGTTCCAAGTGCATACAGAAATCAAAATTAAAGCACTGCTTATCAATATTTATACTAATTTTAGAAGTACGTATGTTCCGCCTAAGTGTTGGAGCTCCTAATCCGGTTTCAACCAATGGCTTGATCATTGCCAATGGCAACTTCTTAAAAAACTCACGTCTCTTCATTTTATCGCTTTGAATCTCAAGTTGTAGAGAATCATAGCATTTATTCCAACCTGATCCATCATCCCATACCACATATCTGTAGTGACAATGCAAGTAAATCTTTGTAATAAAAGTGTTTGATAAAATTCCTACGTAAAAGCACTATGGGGTGTTAGACACCCCAAAAGAAGAACAAGATGAGCTGGTGACCTTGTAGGATGCTAATACTGACTGGAAGTGGTGGAGAGTAGTTGACAATACTACAAACCTAATTTAGACTGGGCATAAATTCCCATCTGTTTGATATTGTCAACTGCAGAGCAGAGAAAAAAATCCCTGGGGTGTGAAACACCCCATTGTGTCTTTTTAGGGTTAACAGTCGAGTATGTCCCCTAGTTCCGAATTTGGAACAGCAAAACTGGTACAAAAACCGCCTTTCAGCGCTCCAGGTGGAAATTTTGTCAACTACAATCAAGAAACTCCTGACTCGAAACGTGTCAACTAGGTTATGTTTATAAAATGCATGTAGTAATGTCAGCACAAGCAGGTGAGGCTTTCTGTTTCTCAATATTATTCTTTTCTAGATTATTATGACAAAAAATAGTGTGAGCTACTTGGACGTGAATGTCTTTTGCAGTGCTCGAATGAAATTCTAGTCTCGGCTATCGCGAAGTGAGGTCGAAGATTCAAGTCGACGGTCTTGCATTTCTCTTAATGTTTAAATGTTTGAATGTTTGAATGCTTGAATTTTTAAATGTTTATATGTTGCGCATTTACGGCGAAACGCGGTGATAGATTTTCATGAAATTTGACAGGTATGTTCCTTTTTTAATTGCGCGTCGACGTATATACAAGGTTTTGAAAATTTTGCATTTCAAGGATAATATAAATGAAAAAGGAGCCTCCTTCATACGCCAATATTAAAGTGGAAATCAGACTATAGAATTATTCATCATAAATCAGCTGAGAAGTGATTTTACAGATGTGTGGAGAAGCCAATCTATTGCTGTCCATAAGGTCTAAAGTTTCAATCAGGTACTTGTGGATGAGAATACTGCGTGAGGTCTAATATTCACAGAACTACTAGAAACATCATTCTCGCCTGCAAAAGGCCCCTTCCCGTCCTTGTGACTTAAGATATACTACATCTTAATTATGAAAATTCATTAATGAATATGATTTATTGCTCAATAGAAAATAATTGATCTTTTTAAACGAGAATGAACAGTTGATAATCACATCAATAAAGCTGTATCAGCTACCGTCTATGGAAGGCATTGACAAGACAGAGGATCGGCAACGTTGTTCATGTATCCTTCTCCACTGCCATTATAACGTGGACCTCACTGTAGAAAATGTTCTGAGCATGAAAAGTTTTCGAAAACACTAAAACAGACATAAAAGTTCAGTTAGAGTAGTTTTGGAGAACTTTTTAGTGCCATAGTAAAGTAGTTGAAGGAGATCTTTGAAACTATACTATGTTGTCTTAGCCTGGGTTATTTCAAAAGCTCTATAGTGAGATTCAAGTTCCAATGTCGGTGGAAAAGATAGGCAGGCGTTGTTGTCACTTCTCCGTTACCAACGCCTTCTATAGTAAATATCTGTGATTCAAGTAGTCTTCCCCGTACACCTGATCTCATCACAATTTATTGTTGATTTCTGTTGATAGGAATAATTCTAAATATATTTTTTGCCACACTGCACAGAAAGCAGCTGTTTTCCAGTCCCTACGTAGATCTGAAAGACATTGTTTGCAGACGACTCTCGTCTGACGTCAGAACAGGTTTCTTCCCGGCCTAGGCCCAAAAGAGTACCCTTTCCAGCCGCTAACATGCAACTAAGAAAGGTGATCAAAAAACAGCTGATCAAAAAACTTTTCATTATTTGTGTTCATTATTCAATAATAATTAGAACATTTAACATAATATCATCTTATTATCATTTGAAAGAATAGAAAAGTATAAAATCAACCTCCCACATAATTGAACATCATCTTCAAGGTTATTTAGACAAATCAGAATAAAAAAAAAATATTTGGACAATTTCCTGATATTCAGATTACCTCAGATTTGCTAGAGCTATCACCTTCCACTTCTGCTTTCGGAAGTGCTTAGTAAACAACTATTCTCATATATATATTGTTAATTTTTGTGTGTGGCGAGAAATAGCGTTCGCACCACGGGCAAAAATGTTTTTCCGGCTCTCAATCTTTTCTAGTGCTCGGCCTACAGCCTCGGACTTGAAAACCTATTTCGATCTGGAAAAATCTCATTTTCTGCTCTAGGTGCGGAATATACTATATAATAGGGGAAAGAACTGGTTTATACACGTGAGGGATAGGAAATTCACGAACGACGCATCATCACGTCTCAACTACTCAACTCATTAACTTGACATTTCGCATATACATTCTTAATTCACCGGATATGGTGATGATAAAACATAATTGATTATTTTGAACAAGAATGAACAGTTGGTATTTCATTAATAAACCGGTATTAGTTACCGTCTATAGAAGGCATTGACAAGACAGAGGATCGACAACGTTGTTCCCTATTTTCCTTCACTGTCATTTTAACGTGGACCTTACTATTTCAGCTTTGTCTAATGACAGACAAGGAGAGCATGAGGAAGGAAAATATTTTATGAGAAAATGTCATGAGAAAAACAAAGAGGAGGTGAAAAGTTGTCAACAGGTTATAAGAAGAGTTGAGATATCTGTGGAAGTTTATCAAGACAATATTACTGTTTTAACAGCTTCACCTTAATAGCTGAGATATCATTTTTACTACCTCTTTTCTTCTTCTCCTCAATCTTCTCCTTCTTCTTCTTCTTCTTCTTCTCTTCTTCTTCTTCTTCTCTTCTTCTTCTTCTTCTTCTTCTTCTTCTTCTTCTTCTTCTTCTCTCCATCTTCTCCTTCTTCTTCTTCATCTTCTTCTTCTCATCATCATCATCTCTTCTTCTTCTCTTCTTTCTTCTGCTCTCTTCTTTTCTTCTTCTTCTTATTCTTCTTCTTCTTCTTCTTTTTCTTCTTCATACTTTATAAATGTGATGTCATCTTTATTGTTCCATTTTAAGGTTTATCTACGATTTTTATAACGACAATAATTCTGAGCTATCAAGCTGTTAACAATGTCATTCTCCACCAATTTTTGTTTCTATAGCCCCAGATTTCAGAAAGGGAATAACCTATAGTGATCTCCACGTTATAATGGCAGTATTCGATTAACATTGGTGTTGCTATCCTTGTCTATCATTCCACAAAGCAGATAGCGAATGTATCAAATCATAGTGTTGTGTATCAAGTTGAGATGATACTGTATCGAATTGTGTTGAAACTGTATCATGTTACGGTTGTTCTTGTTCTATAGTGAGGTCCACGTTATAATGGCAGTATTTGATCAACATTGGTTTTGCTATCCTTGTCTATCATTCCACGAATCAGATAGGGAGTGTATCAATCCATAGTGTTGTGTATCAAGTTGAGATGATACTGTATCATATTGTGTTGATACTGTATCATGTTGTGGTTGTTCTTGTTCTATAGTGAGGTCCACGTTATAATGGCAGTATTCGATTAACATTGGTGTTGCTATCCTTGTCTATCATTCCACAAAGCAGGTAGCGAATGTATCAAATCATAGTGTTGTGTATCAAGTTGAGATGACACTGTATCATATTGTGTTGATACTCTACAATGTTGTGGCTGTTCTTGTTCTATAGTGAGGTCTACTTTATAATGGCAGTATTGATTAACATTGGCGTTGCTATCCTTGTCTATCATTCCACAAAGCAGATAGCGAAT
>NW_024089266.1:0-5479 GCF_014356525.2 Nilaparvata lugens | reverse complement strand
GAGATACAGTAAAAGTTGCGACATAAACGCCCCTATACATGGCATATCTACTTATGTTATTGTTTTTCTATGCTATTATCCTCTTCAACTCCATATATACTCTCTTATAATATTGTCTTATACTCTCTATTATACTGGTTTAGTTGTAAGTGAATTTGATGTTGTGGAACTTTTTCATGATTGAAGAAAAATTACAGAATCTCAAGTCTCAATCAGTCACTATCCTGATTCATTAATTTTTTTTCTCGTTTGTTTACAGTCATGTGCTCCAGATACGTGTACTATTCGTCCATAGGACTAGAGAGACCCAGTTGGAACCTGCTCGTGGCCAGCAGAGATTTTACTGAATTGCCGAATATCCGCCTTGTAGACACTGGGTATATTCCGTAATCTATACTGTTGTGAATGTGATTTATGTTCATATTTTTTTATATTATACTCCATTTCCTGTTGCATCAAGACTATAATCTATATTATAATAGAGGAAAGAAATGGCTTATACAGGTAGGGGATAGGAAATTTGCGAATGACGCATCATCACGTCTCAACTACTCAACTCATTAACTTCACATTTTGCATGTAGATTATTAATTTACCGAGGATGGTTATGGGCCTATTTAAAATTCTTCAAGATTTCATTACGCCAAGTTTTCAGTTTGTGAAGTTTTTAATTGGACCCTTGCGGATCAGGGTGACCTCCTAGTATTCCAAAATTTATCAAATGAGTTGATAATTTATTCGTTTATACAGAGTGTTCGGGAAGATCAGAATTTATATCGATCTAATATTTACTTCCTGTTTATATAATTTTTGTTATAATATATATCAAACATAAGGAAAGAGTGAGTCTAAATGCCGGTTGCACAACAGCCGGTTAAATTTTAATCGTGATCAATTCACCAGAACCAATCAGAGTAGCCGTCTTTTCAAAACACCTTCTCTGATTGTTTTTCGTAAAATTTACGATTAAAATTTATGATTAAAATTTAACCGGCTTTTGTACAACGGGGCCTAAATCGCATTGATCAATATACTTGATATGTATGAAGTTCATACAATTTCCAACAGATTTTTTGTGAATCAATTTATTTGCTAAATATTTTAAGTTATTAATTCTAATAAATTATTTATATCCTAATTTTTACAAAGAAGCACTGATTGGTAGAGAAAAACTAAGGATACTCCTTGTACTATTTCTCTCCCAAATTTAGATAACATTTTTAAAGTCCAAATGAGGTTATGATTTCACTTTTCTGAAATTTAGTCCTTTTTCACTCAAAAACAACCGAAACTAAGAATTTTAAAATTTTGAAGGTTGAAAAATTGGATAGAAAACAAAAATATTACACTCAAATCACTACCCAATAATTGAAACATTCTCACGTAATTTTCATCGTAAGTTGATAATTGAAAGCAATCGGAAGCTTTTGCCGAACATGCAAACAAACAAAGCTACAAACGGACAAAGGTTCTGGCCTCTATAGTGAAGCTCACGCTGAAATGGCAGTGAAGAAAGATAGGAGAACAACGTTGCCAATCCTTCGTCTCATCATGTCTTCTATAGACGGTAGCTGATACAGGTTTATTGATGTAATAATTCAGTTCATTCTCGTTTAAATAATCAATTATATTTTATTGAGCACGAAATTATATTTTTCAATAATTTCATAATGAATTCTCATAATTAAGATGAATATTTTGTTGAGTAATCATCAATTCTACATTGTTAAAAACATCTAGCACAGAGCAAAGCGAGAAAGAGATAGCGCTATCCGCTTTGTTGTATGATAGACAAGGATAGCAATACCATTGCTAATTAACACTGCTTTTATAACGTGGACCTCGTTATATCCCTGTCTATTAACTGTTTATTCTCGTTCAGAATAATCGATTATATTTATTTAACAAGAGGTTATTTTTCAATAAGTTCATAATGATTTTCATAATAAAGATGACATATTTTGTTAATTAATTATTAATTCTACATTGTTAAAAGACGATCTGGCAACAGCAAAGCAAGAGAGAGATAGCGCGTCCGCTTTGTGAATGATAGACAAGGATAGCAACACCATTGCTAATTAAACACTGCCATTATAATGTGGACCTCGCTATATCCTTGTCTATTAACTGTTCTTCCCCGTTCAGAATAATCGATTTATTTATGAAGCAAGAAATTCATCTTTCTTTAATTTTATAATGAATTTTCATGAGAAAGATGAATATTCTGTAATTAATTATCAATTCTACATTGTTGAAAGACGATCTGGCAACAGATCAAAGCGAGAAAGAGATAGCGCTATCCGCTTTGTATGATATAGACAAGGATAGCCATACCATTGCTAATCAAACATTCTATTATAACGGACTTCCAAATAGTGGGAATAGGAGCTCGCTACATTTATTCATCAAACATAAAAACAAACTTACAATCATAGAAACGAACTTATAAACTTACAAACATGAAAAAAACTTCCACCATTATAACAAACTTACAAACATATATAACAACTTACAAACATAGAAACAAATTACAAGCATATGAACCAACTTACAAACATACAACAAACTTACAACATACAAACAAACTTACAAACTTACAATCATATAAACAAACTTACAAACAGACGACAACTCGATTCTCAGTAGGAACTAGCTACGCCCGTTCAATGAAAAAGATGAGAAATAGTACTCCATCTCTGGAAAGCAAAGAATAAAAAATATTAGTTTGCATCATAACCATTCTTTGTCCAATTCATTATAAGAAGAACGTTCAGAGTTTAAAGGTTAACTGCCGGCTCAAATGAATAGCCGACACAAATTGATGACTTTGAACATTTACAAATTACGAGAATAAATAAATGTAGATGAAACATACCATTTGTAGTGATGAAAATTGACAAGAAATTACATCACGAATGTATCAAATCATAGTGTTGTGTATCAAGTTAAGATGATACTGTATCATATTGTTTTGATACTGTATCATATTAGTTTGATTCTGTATCATGGTATGGTTGTTCTTGATCTATAGTGAGGTCCACGTATAATAGCAGTATTGATTAACATGGTGTTGCTACCTTGTCTATCATTCCACAAAGCAGATAGCGAATGTATCAATCATAGTGTTGTGTATCAAGTGAGATGATACGGATCATATTAGGTTGATACTGTATCATGTTGGTGTTTTGTTCTATGTGAGGTCCACGTTATAATGGCAGTATTTGATTAACATTGGTATTGCTATCTTTGTCTATCATTCCGCTAAGCAGATGGCGAATTTATCAAATCAAAGTGTTGTGTATCAAGATGAGATGATACTGTATCATATTGTGTTGATACTATTCATGTCGTGGTGCTTTTGTTCTATAGTGAGGTCCACGTTATAATGACAGTATTTGATAACACTGGTGTTGCTATCCTTGTCATCATTCCACAAAGCAGATAGCGATATATTGAATCAAAGTGTTGTGTATCAAGTTAGATGATACGTATCATATTGTGTTGATACTGTATCATGTTTTGGCTGTGTACTTGATCTATAGTGAGGTCCACGTTATAATGGCAGTATTTGATTAACATGGTGCTGCTATCCTTGTTATTATTCCACAAAGAGATAGACCTATCTTTTTCTAGCTCCGCAAAGTTTCTAAATCGTCGTCATGCTATCTTTACTGTATAGTAACTAGTGACGAATCATACATAGGAGCATAATAACAGAAGGGGCCTAAATTGATTGGAAGAAAAAACAGAATTCGTCGAGGACTGGACTGAGTATTTCTTCTCTTTCTTCTTCTTCTTCTTCTCTTCTTCTTCTTCTTCTTCTTCTTCTTCTCCCTCTTCTTCTAGCCGAAAAGATAAAAGCGACAAAAACCGACAACCGAATTCTTTAGTGGACAACTAATCTCCTTGTTGACTAATTTGCTTTTTATGGTCAATATATCTCATCCTACTTCTCATTCTCACTCTATCCTTCTCCTTCATCTCTACCATCTTCTCCCCAGCTGTCTTCTCCGCTATTCGATCTTCCAGAAGTTGTTCAAAAAATCCCGAATCTCATGAGACGATAAGACGTCGGTCCCGACTACCTGAAAAGTAGTTCTCTCACTTATTACCCAAGCACAAGCCTAAGAGCTTGAGTGGGTATCATCCTCAGAACTATTATTATTATATAGATCGATTTTTCACTCTTGTTACCCTATTGCAAGTGTGTGGTTGTTCATCTATGCTATAATAAAGGAAAGAACTGGCTTATACAGGTAGGGGATAGGAAAATATTATGTTTGACGCATCATCACGTCTCAACTATCAACTCATTAACTTCACATTTTGCAGATAGATTCTTATTTACGGGTAGGTTATAGTCCTATTTTAAATTTTTTAACATTTCATTACGTCAAGTTTTCTGTTTGTCAAGTTCTGTTTGCCAAGTTTTCTGTTTCAAGTTTTTATAGAATCCTTGCGGAGCACGGGTTACCAGCTAGTTATTGAAGAAGGATAATAAATATGTTCTGTCTCACAAAACTGTTAGCCCTATTAATTCAATTGGCAGGCTATACATTCGGTTGCACTAATTCTGTTAACTTTTACCGATTAAAGCCACGATAACCATCAAAGAAACCTTGTTTTCAAAAAACCTCCACTGATGGCTTTTGTGGATTTTATCATGATTGAAATTTTTCCCCCTTTTTGTGTAGTTGAGTAGTTGATATTGTGGTAATTATTCATATTGAATGAAAAGACTAAGAAATGTCAAAAACCTCAGATTTATTAATACTTAGAAAGACCGGTTTCGGTTATTACACCATTGTCAATCTCTGATAACTCAGAGTTTATCAGAGATTGACAATGGTGTAATAACCGAAACCGGTCTTAAAAACTATCAATAAATCAGTGGTTTTTTGACAATTTTTCATTCAATGATTGAAATTTAACAATTTCTCACAATTTTTCAATCAATGATTGAAATTTAACAGACTTTTGAGCAACCGGGCTATAGTGCGTTTGTTTACAGAAAAATTATAACTATAGTAAGGTCCACGTTATAATCGCAGTGCAGAAAGATGAGAGAAAAACGTTGCCGATCCTCTGTCTTGTCAATGCCTTCTATGGACGGTAGCTGATACAGGTTTATTGATGTAATATTAACTGTTCATTATCATTTAAAATAATCGATTATATTTTTCTAAGCTGGAAATTATATTTTATTTTAATCATTGAGATGGAATAATTTGTTGAATAATTATTAATTCACATTGTTAAAAGACGATCTGGCAACAGAACAAAGCGAGAAAGAGTGATAGTGCTATCCGATTTGTTGAATGATAGACAAGGATAGCAACACCATTGACCAATCAGTGTCATTATGTAAATATATAATATTTACAGTGTAATGAATATTTTGTTATATATATTCAGTTTTTAGCTCAAAAATTTCTAGTTTCATTCAAAATTTAGACTTTTTGAATAATTATAGTTACTG
>NW_024089265.1:0-3742 GCF_014356525.2 Nilaparvata lugens | reverse complement strand
TTGATACTTATACTATAGTGTTGAGGAATAAAAATAAATTGCACACCATAAACATATCATACATATATTAAACAAATAATGCAAAAAATAGATCGAGGCAAAAAATATATAAAGAGCGATAAAAAATATAATATAAAAATAGAACAATAATTGAAATCAGTAAAATATCACAGGCTAAACTTTATATTCTAGATTTATGGCACGAATCATTACCATGTGCCTTTATCTTAAAATCATATGCATTCTTTTGCATGTAGCTGCGATATGCGCTTGCTAATACTTGTCGACTTGGACAATTCAATTAAAAAATATGTGCTTTAAGATCAGCTTGATAAATTAGCCACTAATAATCCAAATATATATATATATTAAAATCTCTAGTACTTAGTAGATTTCTTTGTATCGAATATATATTTTATCTCAGGGTGCAAGATTCGGCACCTGACGGAATAGGTAGAGCCATTCATCTAGTGAATTAGAGCTATAACAAACTATCGCAAATTATATTGCAAAAATTAAATATCATATGCATATGTTTTAATAGCCTAGATTTTATACTTCTTTGATTCAATAGAAATTTCTGAAAATGTATTGATCTATCTTTTTCTTTTAATAAAATACCTTTAATACTAATTTTACTTGCGCAAGTATTACTCTTATTAATTTCTTAATTTATAATAAAAACCCTTTCGACGAGCTAGCTTTGATTATTAGATTAATTCGAAGCACTAGGGCGCCCATCACTAATTCAATATTTATCACTCACGTGTCGAAAATCTTCTTGTAAGCCGCCGATGTCGATCCAACTCCATGTGGTCCGGGAATATGGTAGCCGGAATCGTCTCTTCCAAGGGGTTATAAATTTATTTGAAATTGAAAATGACTTCTGCTTTACAATAGCATCACGAAGTCTTTTAAGAAATTTAATAATTTGATTTAACTTTAACTTTTACAAAATTATTAGCAAGGTACTACGCTCTAAAATATTTGGGGTCCTCTTATGGTGGCATTTGGCTGGCGAGTGCTGGTTCTCCTTCTCAATTTTACAAATCTTATTTCCGACTTTCAAATTAACATAAAATTTGAATATCTTAGTCCTCCGCCATTTAGGTTCAAATAGATCGTACAAAAAATATCAAATTATTACTTAGATTGTACGATTAATAATTTCTTTGCCTTCGAGCCATATCGATAACATAGACTATACAAAGTTTAACACAAATCCAGTACATTTATATAAATATATAGAAATATTTTTGAATTGGCCTACAGTTGCCGCCTATTAACTGCCGTTTTGCTATTGGTGCATGCAATTTTATTCGGTATTCATGCGCCTGGTACCTCCTATTTCCTGAATACACTTAATTATTTTATTTGGTTTATTGGTTATGCTCTTTACATGCTAGCTAATATTCTATACATTAATATTAATTCATGCTACCTAATAATTAGCCACGTGATCATGTGTTTTTTCACATTGCATACCGTTTGATTGCAATAGAGCTCTGCCAAGGGGTTTTGGTCAGATTCTACGTTGCTCGATTTGATCGATCTCTAGGTCACCGATCCGTGAATATATGTACCTAACCTCAATCTTCAAAATATTTTATATAATAATCTATTTATTAGCAACAAATTCCTTCAAATCCTTTTAGGTTTTTGTACCATTAGCCAGAACAAGCTGATGCTATCTAATCTTAGTTATTATCTATTTGGCGATATTAGCCAGTTACTTTATTTTCAGACCTATTACTATTTCGGTTAGGGATCTTTATCTACCCAAATTCGATATTTATAGTATTCTGCGACTGAACCGAGGATAGTATAATTAATGAAGAAAGAAGAAGAAGAATAAGAAGAAGAGAAGAAGAAGAAGAGAAGAAGAAGAGAAGAAGAAGAAAAAGAAGAAGAAGAAAAAGAAAAAGAAAAAAGAAGAAGAAGGAGAAGAAGAAGAAGAAGAAGAACCGAGGATAGTATAATATATTTATACTATTCTTGCGACTGTACTACCCAGAAATCACTCATTATCATTGGATCTAAGATATCAAATTCAGTGAAACCGGCATCTTCTCTCCAAGAATAATATCGGTAGAGTGAATTTGGCAACCGCGTATTGTTTGTTTTCTCGCTGGAAAGATAGAAATTGACTGTGAGACCAGCATCTACTCATACATAATACATGAATTATGGTTCCTTTCAGAAATCAACATTGACTTAATGCATCTGACAGCTAATATGATTCAAGATTGATGCTCAATTTATTGACGTGTAAACCTCATAATATCACGCTTCCACTTTTTGGGTGGTTCTGAGGTGGGGGGGTGTTGTAAGGGGGCTGAGAGGCTTTCATACACTTTTCGAGCTCCATATTAGCGTCGAATTCAACGTTAATGGGAAACGCAGAGGAAGCAAATGTAATTAGCTGCACCTCCTCCTCCCTCATCACTATCATTCATCACCTCCTCTTTCAACCTCTTCATCACCTTCTCTTCCTTTTCCTTCCCGGCGTCATTACATGTTCCTCTTGATCTTCATCAACTTTCCTATAACATATTTTTATTTTGCGTTCTTTCTCAATATTTCTCACCTCCTCCTCCACCTCCTCTCCCTAACAATCCCATCCTCCTTTCCACCTCTTTGCTTTCATCCGTTCTCTCCTACTCCTCCTGATCCTCATCCTTGTCCTCCTTCTTCATCACCTTCTCTTGCTCCTCCTTCTTTACTCTCTTCTTCTCTCACTCCTCTTCCTCGTCCTCCTTCTCCTCCTCATCTTTCCTCTCCGTCTACACCACTCTCTTCCCCTACCCATCCTCCTGCTTCTCCTCCGACTACTCCTCCTCCTCCTTCTTCTTTTCTCTTCCTCTTGCTGCCAATTCTCCTCCTTCTTCTCACTTCTTCCTGCTCTCATCCGTCTACTCCTCCTCCTTCAAATCCTTATCCTTCTCCTCCTCATTGCCCTCTTTTTTCCTTCTCCTTCTCCTTCTCCTTCTCCTTCTCATCATTCCTCTTCTTCTGCACCACTTCTTCCTCCCAAACATCTTCCTGCCCATCCTCTTCCTCCATCACCTCTTTCTCGCCTGTTCCCTTCAATCATATTTCTCCATCTTTCAACACTCCATCGATGAAGGGGATGTCATTCGCCGTCATCTGTTTTCATTCTACTTCCACCTTCCCTCCTTCTCTCATCATCTATCACTGTCTCTCTATCACCTCCATCCTTCTCCTACTCTTCAACATCATTCACATGTCTCTACTTCTATACTTCCCCATTCTTCCTCATATTTTCTCCCCTTTATTCCTTCAACCTTTTCCATTGCAACCAAAATTCTTCTGTTCCCCTCAATCTTTGATATCTTCAGCGCCTTTCCACGTCTCATCTTTCTACGAAACTATTATTTAATCTTTATTCTCATTGATTCATACAATTACATCATCAAAAGTGATAGGAAGAGAAAAAAATAAGGTTCTAATACCATAGATAATGAGGACGAGGCCATCATATAAGGCGTTTTATCAGGCGTTTTTTTCATGAATCAATCCAATTAGCAAATCGGGGAGTTTTCTGCTTTCGACTCTCAAAACGCCGTCTGGAAACACGCTCAATATGGTCTCGCCAAATGATGATTGCGGTAAATTCAATCCAAGTTATTGAAATAATATGAATAAGAGAGTTATATTTCACTGACAATCACAAATTATAACATTTGAGAAAACATCTTCCTGTAGCCCAATAATGTAATGC
>NW_024089264.1:0-5484 GCF_014356525.2 Nilaparvata lugens | reverse complement strand
TATAAATATTGTAGTAACATTTGTAATTTTATGATGTGATGTTTAGACTTGTGTTAATATTGTATTTATACGATGCATAACATGAAAATAAAATTGAATTGAATGAATTGAACAATACCATGAAATCCATGAATCCATCCTAATCTCATGGATTTATCTCTTACCGAATTTGAAATGTTCTGTCCCAAAAATTCAAACTTCAGGCGCTTTTAGATATATTGTCATATCTCAAAAAGTGATGATCGAAAAAAATGTTTTCCTGAGAAAACGTTTTCATTTTGATAGCTTGATGATATACAAATCGAAAAACTTCGAAAAATATCACAAGTAGAAATTTTATTTTTAGCGTTTGCACACCCTTAACCTATTTTGGACTATGTGTTATCTAAATTTGGGAGAGGCATAGCAAAAGTTCATCTTATTTTTCTTCTCCTATCATTTTGATAATGTTCTTCTATATAATTATAAAAAGCAAATGGCACTCACTCACTGACTGACTGACTCACTCACTCACTCACTCGCATAACTAAAAATCTACCGGACCAAAAACGTTCAAATTTGGTAGGTATGTTCAGTTGGCCCTTAGAGGCGCACTAAGAAATCTTTTGACAAATTTTAACTCTAAGGGTTGTTTTTAAGGGTTTAAAGTTCGTCTTTTAGCATGTATATTCTTCTTATTCTCTTAATTATAATTGAAAAATGTCCATACCATATGTTAATATAGAACTATAATCTAGAGAGAGTACCTCTTCGAAGCAGTTGTTACTGGCAACTAAATTAATAATTTTGTCAGGTTGGCATTAAGTTGAGTGACTTTGTTAGGTTGGCACAAGTTGAAGATTAAATGCATTTATCGCGGAAAAATTTATTGGGCACGGCTACTTCAATCCTGGAAATTTATATTACTAGCCGTCAGGCTCGCTTCGCACGCCATATCCGTTTAGCCAGACGTTTAGTCTGGACCCCCGACTGGATTGTTGTAACATATGATGAAATACTGAAATGAAAAATGCAGGCGAGCCTACTGTTCTCATTCTTGGACGATCCAGTCGGGGGTTCAGGGGGCGGAGCCCCCTGGCTAGTCAGATATGGCGAGCGAAGCGAGCCTTACGGCTAGTATTGTATAAATGAATAAAGAAAATGAAAATGATCTTACCATGAATGCTATTAAAAGTGTATGGCACCTGAAGGAGATGATTGAAGAACGAGACAGCATGATCTAAAAACAGTTGACAGGATTTGTCACATGATTTCAGGGTCTCCACATTGCTGCCCAGCCAATCCAAGCATATCTGCAAACAGAAACTAATAAGTAAAAAATACAGAATGTCTCACAAAAGTATCTCAAGTCACAAGGACGGAAAGGCCCCTTTTGCAGGCGAGAATGATGTTTCTAGTCGAGGCGTTAGCCGAGACTAGAATTTCATTCGAGCACTGCAAATAAAGACATTCACGTCCAAGTAACGTACACTATTTTTTGTCATAATAATCTAGACAATAATAATTGAGAAACAGAAAACATTACCGGCTTGTGCTGACATTACTACTGCATTCTATAAACATAACCTAGTTTACAAATTCTGAATCAGGAATTTCTTGATTGTAGTTGACACAATTCCACCTGAGCGCTAAAGTCGGTTTTGTTCCAGTTTTGCTGTTCCAAATTCGTAACTAGGAAACATACTCGACTGTAAAGAAAACATATGATTTTATTACAGTATAGTATGCTGTCTTAGACCAGTTATAGAATAGACACGGCCAATTGTATATTCATACTGAAAGTCGATGAAGCCAACATCTACTGCCAACTCCACCCATCTTGACGTCACGCATCGTATAGAAATTATAGAAAACGTTTTTGAGTTTGTTGTCTAAGTGTTTGTGTTTGTGGTGTTTAACTTACGGTTGTTAAACAATGCATTGTTGTTAAACATAGCTTATTTTCCATAGTAGATTGTTATTTATTGATGTAATTATTATTTATGAAAATGGTAATCTCCTGCGCAGCATAAAATGCTATATTATATATACTTTTGTGTAGTTGAGAAGTTGATATTGTGGTAATTATTCATATTGAATGAAAAAGACTGAGAAATTGTCAAAAACCACAGATAAATCAGAGGTTTTTGACAATTTCTCAGTCTTTTTCATTCAATATTATATTATAATTGCACTAAAATTTCTAGGAAAAAAAGTGGAATATCTTTTCATGCGTAAGTTGAAATTTATACACATAAATATTGTAAGTTGTAACTGTAATATTATCCTTGGTTATGATGTAAGTGAACTCATTGCAGCATGACAATAAATTAGTTTTGTAGGCTACCGTACCTTATTATTTTCAAAACACATTATAACTTTGAAGCCGATATCACATAACACACATTATAACTTAACCAATATCCTAAATAGCTAGAAATAACCTAAAAACTCCATGAATCTGAAATACACAATCTGACATTATCTGAAAGGTTTCCATACGATGCGTGACGTCACTGTTGTGACGTCAAGATGGGTCGATTTGGCAGTAGATGTTGGCTTCAGAGGCTAGACTTCCCAGCGTGTCTATTCTATAAATGGTCTAAGTATGCTGTAATGAGAATCATATGTTTATATGTTCTACAATCAGCTGTTTACCGGCTTGATTTCATGGATGTAAAACAGCTGGAATTGAATGACTATGACAAAAAAGGTATAACAGTCGTAGACCAAAGAATCTAAATGAAATTTGCTACAAAAAATGTTCAGTACAGTTTTCTTGAATCGAGCTTAGTTTTCGAGATATATCGATTTTTCGATATTTTTGTTGAAATCCTGATAATTGACGACATTAAGGAACGGTTTCCGAGCTCGGGATTTAGCTGAGTCCTAGACTTTGAACAGCTGGAGTCAGAAATAGTATATAACGCTACAAGCACAGAAAGTTAGTGTTTACGGTATGAGTATAGTTTCCTGGGCGAGGTTTGCCGAGCCCGGGAATATGTTATCCAAATACCGTAAACACCTTTCTGAGAGAGTGGCGTACGATATTTTTCGCCACACTACAGGTATAGCTGCCGCCAAAAAGTAAGGCGGTTTTGTGGGTCTCTTGTGCGTTCCAACAGATGATGTTGTCAAGTAGAGTTGTCATCTAGCTTGGCAATAGATAGATGCATTGCATCAGCTGTGAGTAGGTTACACCATGTGACCCACGAAGCCGCCTAACTTTCTGGCATCAGCTATATAAGAATAATAAATTGAATAAGAATGTTTTATGAGTGGGGGGGGGGAACTTGATGTCTCATATCTCAAGAACCATACGTCGTAGGGTACTCAAAGTGGGGTGGAAATTTCCGATCTCACCCTCCTGAACACAATGCACCATATGGCACAGTTGACCAAACACATTTTCAAAAAGCGGCCAGGAAGGGTACTCTTTCCGGCCTTAGCCGGAAAGAAACCTCTTCTGACATCAGACGAGAGTCGTCTGCAAACAATGTCTTTCAGATCTACGTAGGGACTGGGAAACAGCTGATTTCTGTGCAGTGTGGCGAAAAATAAAATAAAGAGGAAAAAGTGTAAATTTTTAGCTATTTTGAATTATTTAGGAATGTTTAATTTCGTCAAGGAAAAACGTTTCCAATTATAGAAATGAGAAAATAAAAACTACGACTACTGTTATAAAAGCTGCGACTACGCCCCGTTTTGGAAAGCCAATTTTCTGACTCCAGCTGTTTAAAGTCTAGGACTTGGCTAAATCCCGAGCTCGGAAACCGGCCCATACAGATTTTTCGATATTTTTGAAGAAGACCTAATAATTGACGGCATTAAAACGTCAATAACTAGAGAACTATTAATCAAAATTAAATTATGAGGATATATAGTGCGGTCCACGTTATAATGGCAGTGGAGAAAGATAGGAGAACAACGTTGGCGATCCTCTGTCTTGTCAATTCCTTCTATAGACGGTAGCTGATACAGGTTTACTGATGTAATATCAACTGTTCATTCTCGTTTGAAATAATCAATTATATTTTATGAAGCAAGAATTTCATAATTAATATTAAATATGTTGTCAATTATAATTATTAATTCTACATTATTAAAAGACGATCTGGCATCAGAGCAAAGCGAGAAAGAGATAGCGCTCTTGTTGAATGATAGACATGGATAGCAATACCATTGCTAATCGAACACTGCCATTATAGCGTGGAACTCACTATAGGAAGATGACACAAAGATCACCACACATGATACAGTATCATCTGAGCTTGTTACATAACGGGGGCGCGACAGTCGAGACCGACGACATTCGAGGCCTGCGACAGTGGAGGACTGTTTTACAGTCCTCTACGGTCGTAGGCCTCGACTGTCGGGAGTGTACGAAAATTAGAGTGGCCTCAATTGTCGCCTAACGCAGGCGACATTTGAGGACACTTTTTCAGGAGTTCTCTGCCGTCGCAGGTCTCGACTGTCGGGGCTGTACAAAAATTAGAGTGGCCTCAACTGTCGCCTAACGCAGGCGACATTTAATGCCTCTTTTTCAGGAGTCCTCTACCGTCGCTGGCCTCGAATGTCGCAGGTCTCTACCGTCGCTGGTCTCGACTGTCGCAGGACTCTCCTGTCGTTTGCCTCGTTTGACATCGACCCTTACATAACACAATAACTTGATACAAACTTTGACAACAGTGCAGAGGTAAGAAAGAGATAGCGCTATCCGCTTTGTTGAATGATAGACAAGGATGAGGAGAGACCAACCTTGATAGTTTGAAGCAGGAACCCCTGTTGAGACAATCTGTGCAGATGTTGGAAAGTGAGACTCTCCCTATAGTGACGTTGAGGCTTTTCACTGCCATCTAAATCATCTTCATCTGAATCAGCTCCTCTCGATGCCTTGCCTATCAGACACACAAAAAATACATCTGTAAACCTATTATATTAAGGCCCGGTTGCACGAAAGTCGGTTAAATTTGACCATGATTAATTTCACGAGCACCAATTAAAGAAGCCCTTTTTGATTAGACGGCTCCTTTGATTGGTTCCTGTGGAATTAATCACGATTAAAATATAACCGGGTTTTGTGCAACCGTCACAAAGCGAACAATTTCTGTATTTATATATCTGGTATTCTTTATCTGGCTTTTTATATATGGTTATTTATGTCTTACGGATCTCAAAAACGGCTCTAACGACTCTCACGAAATTCAGAACATAATAGGTTTATAATATAAAGATTCGATTGCACTAGGTCTCATCTTGGGAACACTCGCTGAACGACAATAAAAGGATAATTCATCCTTGGAAAACAGATGATAATTTCGTCGTCTCTCGATAACAGAAGATGCGTGTGCCTGTATGGGAGAGAGACAGAATTATTTCCAGCTGTGTAATCATAATCAATCGGCGAGAAATTTATCTAGCTAACAATCTAATCGATGTGATCAACATAATCTGATTTGTTGACATGACATGATAATCCTCCTAAACTAGAGTACATCATAATTT
>NW_024089263.1:0-4962 GCF_014356525.2 Nilaparvata lugens | reverse complement strand
TTCAAATTGATCATTGCAAAATAATTATAGTTTTATTGAATAATTTCCTAGAAAATATTCAGTACAGAACGGTACTCTTATCAAATATACAGTTATTGATAAGTAAGCTTTATCGCTCGGTCGCTAACTATTCCTTTAGCAAATTCTTTCATTTTAAAGGTAATCACAATTTTTTCTCTCTTTTCATGAGATCTATTTGAAAAATTCATCACAATGTGTATGCGTGTCTGATGGACCGACACTGATTGTCACTGTATTTCTCAAACGCGTCGTGAGCTCACGCATGGGTCAGTCATTCAACTAAAGACTTAATGAATTCAGAAAGAAACGTACCGAAAAGGGAGGAATTAGCATTTTACATAGTTGGACCAAATTACCATCCAAGAATTGGTAAGTATCTTTGGTAACTCAAAACTCATCAACTGATTCTCATTCACTGAACGACTCACTTAAATAGTGAATGATAATCGAGTGATTTAGTGTCACTCGATTGTAGTGTCGGAGATAGTGGCTGATCTACAGCATTTTTTCACATTTCAAATTCAAATTACTTTATTTCAACTCACTCAATATTGTAATCTTTCTTAATACTGAGTAACTAAACTGATCATCAGATTTCCTACTCACAAAACCTACTCAGTGAATAATAATGGAGAGAATGGTAGGTCAAAGATTGCAACTGATCCTCTCAATATTGTTCTTCACTCAACTCCTTGGGTAACTCAACTTATAACCAGATTCCCTATTCACTGAACCTTATCAGTGAATAATAATCGAGTCGTAGATAGCGGCTGATCCTCTGAACAACACCGCAAGATCTCAGCTGGAACTTAGCTGCGATGTCACCTGCAAAACTTGGCTGGCTAACGCTAAGCAAGGCGCGCACTTTTCTGTAGTTTACCGTCTAATGAATTCTAGCTCGTGGGAATAGCGTCGTGATCTGCTTATAGTTGACGCTTGCCGGGTATTTGGTGAGAGGCCGTGAGAAGTGTTCGACAGAGAGAGAGAGAGAGAATAAGTGAGAGTGAGAGAGAGAGAGAGAGAGAGAGGTTGAGAGAGAGTAAGTTGAAGTTAGAGAATGACAGAAAGAGGAGACAAAAAAGAGAAAGATGATGGAGGAATGAATGCGAAAGTAAGGTGGAGAGTGATGAAGAGAATGCAGGAGGAAGTAGTGGAGAGCAGGGAGAGAGTAGAAACGATAAGTGAGTAATGTTCAGTAGACGATTATAAACTGATTAACTCTGAGCAAAAGGCTTGATATCGTGTTGTTGATATCGAATAATAAGACCTGATTAAACTCTGAAAGAAAACGATTAATATCGACAATAATATCAAAAGTGGTTAATTCTAATCACCAATGGTGAAATGCGAGCTATAGACAAATACAGGAGTCCTGGTGTTAATTGTGGAGGATAGTGAAAACTGTGGATATCCAGAAAAGCAAATCAAGGAGCATGGATGAAGATTACGACGAAAAAAATGTGGGTACTCTAGTCGAGGACGTAGAAAAGAATAGAGCAAATAGGTTGAAGTCCAGTAAAAATGAAAAATGAAGTCAAGTAAAAAATAGTAATCTTTGTAGTAATCTTCTTATGCTATCGGATGGGCACGTTGTTGTTGGTCCCGGCTGAAGTATGTCAATCGTAAGGCACATTGTATTTCAATTACATATCCAGGACGATAATCTTATAATGAGTAGAGCCATAAAGAGAGAATAAGCATAAGTATATATGATATATACTATATTGCTTGTCTCAGGTAGAACCTTCCACAATTGACTCCCCCCAACAAAAGCCATACGAATATACTTCTTAGAAAGAAGGATATTTTCCTTAAACACTCACTAATCTTGTGGGAGCATCCAAACAAATATTTAGAGTGTTTCTTACTATCGTGTTGTAATTTGTTTTTGTCAAGTATTTTATTTTGAGAAAACATGTAGAAATGTTAAAATAGTAGAGCAAATGATAAATTTGAATGGAACAAAAATAAAATAAAAATATTAGCAGACATTGAAAATGAATATGAGATGGAGCACCAAAGCTTCAATTTCACAAGTGATAATAATTATTGTGATTATGTGTAGAGCGTATAAATAATGTATCAACTGGTAGAAACTGTCTCTGTTGAGACTCTGAGACTCTGAAACTGTTCTAGTGAAAATATGGAGATGATTCAAAACTGTCTCCCATATTATGGAAGGATCGGAATTCAACCAACACTTCCCTGGTTCAAACAAACAACATCGGGCATTTCTATAGCAGGAAGCTATGAGGAATAAGAGTTATATATTACAACATATATAATCTTTGTCCTTTTTACAAGTGGCTGCGAAAATTATGACGCATGTCCAGATGACAAGGGGCGTTTCTCTCCTCCCCCCCCCACCTCACGGGGGGACCCCACTGTCCCCTGGCAAGCGAACAAGTTGAAAAACATGTGTCGCATATTACCGGCACTATATGGCTGCCCAGAGACAAGACAGGCTTCCTATCCTATCACTCTACTCAATCTGAATTCAACATTCTCGATTCAATTCGTTCGCTCTTTCGACTCTGTTTTTGCACTGTAAATTATTCCGGTCTGGACACTGTGTGTATAAGAAGTGGGATAAAATAACGCTCCATGGTAGGAGTAACTTTATTAAGTTGTAAAGTCTTGACAACTCACTCCCTTTACTATCTCTCATTTTATTTATAAATATTCATATTTTGATCTGAAATATAGACGATATTGTTATTATTAATTCTGTACTACAAAAATATTCATATCTTCTCTCTGGAAAATAGACGACTATACTAGGCCAGGAATTACCACTTCTGGAGAGAGTAACTAGGATAAAACTGGAGAGTTTCTATAACAGAAGTGTTTTGAGCAGTAAATTTCATTTGATTATTTCCATTCTGTGCCTATATGCACTCGGCCGTACCTTATTCAAATAAGTTCATATTCATCAATTTTGGCCTAGTCTTAACCGTGTTTTGTGAAAGATTGATTGTATATTTCTCATAAGATTTTTGACTTCGTAAATTTCAAAAAAATATTTGCAATAAACAGAATTCATTCAATTCATATCTCTTACTTCTCTTCAAGAGGAACATTCTGTGGTTGATGTTACCAAAATATCATAAATTGTGTTGCCATCACCTATCTAAGTTATATTGGGGTTCTATAAAATTGTTATTGAGATTTGAACAATGTTGTCATATTGTTGAGTAGGCCTAACCGAAATCAAGAAAACCCGAACTTAGAGTGAAGAGTTGGTTTAATGAGGTTCTGCTATTGAGGTTGAAGATTGCATTAGAACAGGAAATATGAAAATCTTTTAAGGATAACACTCCGCTCATCAACTTAGAAATAAATTACACTGTATGCCTATATAGGTTACAATAAAATAAATGCATATGAAGCCAAGTTTATAATCGACTAATTACTCGAAATGACTATAATATCCAACTTTGATCAGTAGGAGCAGTAAGTGCAACATAAATTAAAAGTAATGAACAAATGCAATGGAAATTTTGTAGAGTCTATTGATATTGTAGATCACGAAATCATGGTAGTGTCCAATGAATACATATAAATACTGTGAATAAAACACACAGATTTTGTCAATTCTACATTTATTTTGTAACAAGATTATGTTTATCACGAAATCATAGTACTGTACAATAAATACATAATTGACAAATAAATTTGTTTCAATTCCAGATGCAATGAATCCATCAGCTCAGGTCTCCTAATCACAGTTATTATCACAGACAAGCGGCTTATCCAATTTCCAGTAGCCGATAATCGGTTGGCGTATTGAATTCAGTCTCCTACTTGGCGCGTGCAACGAAAATATGATTCAGTGAATGGCAATTGAAAGGAACGGTACAAGACAAAGACGAGGAGAGAAAAAATGACCAGATTGAAGAAAAGTATACGTCTTTATCGCTTGATGACGGTAAAGATAGGTGGGGTAAGAGGATACGGTGAAGCGAGAGAGAAAAAGGAGGAGATGAAGAGAAAGAGAGAAGAGGAAATAGAGAGGACTAGAATCGTGAGTTGGTTATTGAAGATGAAGCATGATTAGAAAGCGGTGGATGGAGAAGAGGCGTGGTTAAGCGTGACCGTGGTTGACCACTGTATTCTCATCATGTCACTCATCATTTGCTCCTTTTTTTTGTTTCATCTTTTGCATCTCCTTTCTTGTTTTTCTTTGGTCTGTATCCTTTTTTCCCATCTCTATTTATTTTTCATCATTCCTTGGTCCCTCTCTATACAGTGACACAAGTGTTTTTTCCTCGAATCATTTTCAGATTGTAATATCTGCTGATGATTACTTGTCACCTTATTCCTGTATCTCCTAAGCATGCACCTTTCATTCAACTATTTCATCTTTCTTTTAATTATTCCATCGTATTTTACAGTCTTTCAGGTCTTTTTCGGTTTAATTCTCTAAAGCTAAACATTTCCAAAATATGAATGTAGATTGGGTCAACAAAACATTTTTGTACAAATCAATATCAGAGACAAACAATCCAGGTATGGTCATGATCCATCTCCTTCTTGCTCCAGAATATATAACCATTAATATAAATAAACCTGATTCTGTTTGAGTTGCCCTTATCAGTAATGACAGAGACAAGAATAATATAGTATCTAAACTTACTTATCCTTCATCTATGGTAATGAGCTGCAAGCATGTAGACTATAGTGAGGTCCACCTTATAATGGCAGTGGAAAGATATAGAAGAACAGCGTTGCCTTCTCTGCCTCAATTAATTATATTTCTACATCGTCAAAAAGAGATTTGGCATCGTTGTGGAGCTAGAAAAAGATAGTACTACCTGCTTTTCGAATAATAGACAAGGATAGTAACATCAAAGTTAATCAAATACTGCCATTATAACGTGAACCTCACTGTAGATGGCATTATGTGATGCAAGTGTCAAATTCCACATAATATCTGATAAG
>NW_024089262.1:0-5051 GCF_014356525.2 Nilaparvata lugens | reverse complement strand
TAATATCTGATAAGCTAACCTAAGTAACCTGCTCACTATAGCAGCCACAGCAGTCACTGTTACCAACTTCATCTTGATTTTGCTGCACTGTTGCTCCATATAACCTACTAAGTATTTTGCGTTGCCATGTTGCAAATCTGGAGTGCAGAAAAATTTTTCCCGCACTAGAGCGGAAAAGTGATTTTTTGCGTTCTGTAATCAGCGCAGCAATGGCCACTTTTCAACGTAACTGTAAGAAAACGTATTCTTCGCTCGTAATGTACACAACATTTTTCCTCCATCTACATTTTTTTATAGAAACTGCAAATAAAATCATTTTAAAAACTTACTTATTGGTGACAATGTTTCCTAACAACATAACCTAAAATCTTAAACCTAAAAACTGGTCGGCTGATTGGCACTGCCGATTGTGCTATCTATCGGCAAAAGTTGTAACAATTATATCAGCTGGGCTACCAAAAATGGCTGACTTCAGATCACGCGTTTCAGATTTGAATTGCAGTTCAAGAATATTTGTTGGCTGGTATTGTTTGAATAGATTAAATACTTTCAAAAATGTTTAAATTTTTATCATCTACAAAATAAAATATAATATCATACAACATATATTTCATGAGTTGTTCAAATTTCTTGTTGTGGTATTGAATTCAGTGACTCAATGACAGACACCTCTATTACGCTTTCTCATCTGAGCTTAGACCTTCTAACCTATTACAATGTGAGTTTTTGAATTAGAGATGCTTCCTATGTTATTTAAATGGACTCACTTTTACTCGCTAGGGAGTTTTTTAGTTTTTTACTACCGAGAGCGAAAAAGTGACACTGTAGTATTATGTTTCAGGGAGTAAAGTAAGTACTTTAGACAGTAGCTGGAGGAAATAGTACTTCACGTAACAAGTCCGGTAACAATAATTTACCGCATAAGTATGATTGTTTCTGCCCGAAACGTAGTTGAGGGCAGAATTATCATACAAATGCGGTAAATACTTTACCGTACAAGCTACGTACAATATTTCAAAGATAGAGGGCTAGAGTGATAGTATTCAAGAAAAATCAAGAGAGAGAAGGATACATGGAGAGCAAGAGTGAGTGAGGGTTAGATTGAGGATGGAGTTATAGTAAGCAAGAAAAATCAAGTGAGTGTGAGGGAGTGATAGAGAGATACATGGTAAGAACTAGAGAGAGAGATGGAGTGAGAGATACATCCAGAGATTGATTGATTGAGTACTTTATTTATGTAGATTACAATATATACTGGCTTATACACTTATATACTATAGCTTACAATACAGCAACATTATAGATGAATTCACATAATATAGACTAAGAAAATAATTATTGAACTGTATATGATATGGAAAAAGCAATTTGGAATCACTATAGATGTTATTGTAATGCATGTACATAAATTGGCGGAGCTTTGGACATATCAATGTCCTTTCTTCGGAAACAATATTCAATATATCCTTCCCACTAACTCTCTACCAAAACGTTTATCTCATTAATTCAACTGATTTATTTGAAAATGAAAATATTGAAAAAGTTTCAATCAGTAAGAAAATTTAAGAGAAAAAAAACAGAAAAGAGAGAGAGAGAGTGAGAGTGTGATAGGTCTAGAGTGGAGATGGAGTAATAGTTATCAAGAAAAATCAAGAGAAACAGAGAGAGAGAGAGAGTGATATAGAGCGATACATTTCGATTGATTGATTGATTGATTGATTGAGTACTTTATTTATCTAGATTACAATATATACTGGCTTATACACTTGTATACAATAGCTTACCATACAGCAAAGTTATAGATGAATTTACATAATATAGACTAAGAATAACTATTGAACTGTATATTATAGGAAAAAAGCAATTGTAATATAATAACTATAGATAATAATCATATTGTTATGCATCTACATAAATTGGCGGAGCTTTGGACATATCAATGTCCATTCTTTGGGAAGAATATTAAAAATATCCTCCCCACTAAATCTCTACCAAACATGGTGATACATGTTGAGACCTACCATACAATACTCTCTACCATACAATACATGGTGAGAACGAGAGAGAAAAACAGGGAGGATAGAGTAATAGTAAATAAACAGAAACAAAAGAGAGAAATGGTGGCAGGAAGGGTGTGAGCGAACGAAGAAGTAAAAGAGAGAAGAAAAAAGAGAAAATATCTTGACACATGAAGATTGATTAGCTTTTGGTTTTTCGCCAAGTCGGTTTGGTAATGAATAGATAGCGAGATGGCCGAGATTCACATTGAAATTGTCAGTATTGGTTGGATTGGAGGCAGTGATGTTATCCCATGAGGGATGCTGACAGTTTCAAGTGAATGTCACAATTTAGAGCAAGATGGTTGATCTTATCCACTTGTGGATGGCTGTGCAACAAATTTTGTGTCTCTGGCGAGGAGAAGAGGAGAAGGAGGAGGTGGAGGAGGAGAAGGAGGCAGAGGAGGAAGGGGTGGATGAGGAGGAGGAGGATTGATTGATTGATTGAGTACTTCATTTATGTAGATTACAATATATGCTGTCTTATACACTTATATACAATAGCTTACAATACAGCAACATTATAGATGAATTTCCATAATATAGACTAAGAAAATAATTATTGAACTGTATATGATATGAAAAAGTAATTTGTGATAACTATAGATAATATTGTGATGCATGTACATAAATTGGCGGAGCTTTGGACATATCAATATCCATTCTTCGGAAACAATATTCAATATATCCTCCCCACTAACTCACTACCAAAAAGAGGAGGAGGTGATGGTGGAGGAGGAGGATTAGGAGAAGGAGGAATAAAAGGAGAAGGTAGAGAAGATGTAGAAGAAGAGCTAGGGGAGTTGATGTAGAGTAGAACGTAAAGGAGGAGGAGGAGGAGGAGGAGTAGGAGGAGAATTAGGAGAAGAAGGATTGATTGATTGATTGAGTACTTTATTTATGTAGATTACAATATATACTGGCTTATACACTTATATACATAGCTTACAATACAGCAACATTATAGATGAATTTACATAATATAGACTAAGAAAATATTATTGAACTGTATATGATATGAAAAGTAATTTGTAATATAATATCTATAGATAATTATATTGTTATGCATCTACATAAATTGGCGTAGCTTTGGACATATCAATGTCCATTCTTCGGAAACAATATCCAATATATCCTCCCCACTAACTCTCTACCAAGGAGGAGGAGGAGAAAGAGGAGAAGGAGGAGGAGAGGCAGGAGGAGGTGGAGAATGATTGACAGATTGAGGGTTGATTGATGTGGTCATCAACATGTTCTACAGATAGCCACTTGATAAGAAGGAGAGGATGAAGTAGAAGTGAGAAGGGGAAGGAGACGAGAGAGATTCCTTGAGAGAGAATAGAAGGTGGACGAAAATAGGGAGGAAAGGTTTGAGGATGGGTAGGTGGGAAAGGAGGAGGAGGTGGATATCGATTGACAGATATGATTGAGGATGAGAATATGTATAAGAAGAAGACAGATAAGAGAAAAAGGGAAATAGAATAGTTACGAAATAAATTATATCAGTGTTCCAATATACTAGTAGTTTTGTGAACAGTAGACCTCACGCAGTATTCTCATCCACAAGTACCTGATTGAAACTTTAGACCTTATGGAAATACAGCAATAGACTAGCTTCTCCACACATCTGTGTAATCACTTGTCAGTGATTATGATGAATAAATCTATAGTGATTTTCACTCTCATATTGGCGTATGAAGGAGGCTCTTTTCCCTTTTATATTATCATTGAAATGCAAAATTTCCAAAAACCTTGTATATACGTCTACGCGCAATTTAAAAAGGAACATACCTGTCAAATTTCATGAAAATCTATTACCGCGTTTCGTTGTGAATGCGCAACATATGAACATTTAAACATTCAAACATTCAAACATTTGAACATTGAAACATTAAGAGAAATGCCAAACCGTCGACTTGTATCTTAGACCTCACTTCACTTGGTCAAATATATATGTTCATTCTAAGAATAAAATAAAAAATCTGGTGTGGCTCACTCACACAACTTTCCTTGCCGTTTTGAAAATTGATCAACTGATGCTAGTGTTCCCGCGCATCTCAAGTCTACTATTCTGAGATCTGAGACAGCTGGTGACAGGACGATAGCAATGCAGACACACGAAGTCTGCTATCTCTTCATTGTGAATCATTTAATAGAATCAACAGTTGCCAACAGTTTACAATTGAATAATCTTATTTTCTCGCATTTAGAGCTTATTTTCAATTTTAGGTGAAAATGTCACTGAACATAAATTGTAGAGATTTTCATGCTGAATATTTCCCACTCAAATTTTCATGTTTAAATTGTATCTGAAGCCTGATAATTGGGAATCTAAAATCAAACTTTGCATAGATGGGGCGGTGCTCCTGAAATTTTTACAGATATGGGACTTTTTGCAGTTTGATAGAGCTCATCAATGACTATTTCAGGTATGTATTTGATCAAAATCGTTGGAGCCGTTCTTGAGAAAATCGCGAAAACACCATTCTTTGACATTTTCGTCATTTTAGCCGCCATCTTGAATTGCATTTGATCGAAATTGTTCGTGTTGGATCCTCATATTGTAAGGACATTACGTTCAAAATTCCAAAGTCAAGTCCGTAATTGGGAGATGAGATATCGTGTACACAGACGCACACACACTCATACACACAACACACACACACACACACACACCACACACACACAACACACAACCACACACCACACACAACACACACACACACACACACACACACACACACACCACACACACACACACACACACAACACAAATACAGATAGGGCAAGGAAAGCAAATGGGATGAAGCAAATAATATTAGGAAAAGAATGTGGAAAAAGGAAATGGGGAAGAAGAGAAGGAGAAGAAGAAGAGGGGAAAAAGAGGTAGAAGACGAGCAGGAGAAGAAGAAGAAGTGGAAGAAGAAGATAGAAAGAGATGAGAATAGGATAAAGGGGAAATGAAGAGAGAGGTTTTAGCACCTATTCACTATT
>NW_024089261.1:0-4986 GCF_014356525.2 Nilaparvata lugens | reverse complement strand
TATTCACTATTCAGTGAATTATGCGTTTTGATTCCGCCATGGAATGGCTAAAAAGCCTCGAATGGGACGGCGTAGCGCGTATCGAAAGTTTTAACCATACCATTTTGGTACTGAATATACCGCTTATACCCGTGCGGTATCGCGCTATATGTGGACAGCCCTTGCGGGACGCGTGTTAAAGCCAGGTATCAAAGCGGATATGGTGCCGATCTTGGTAGGTGCACAAGGTTCTGGAAATCTTCTGGCGTGGCGGCGTTATCTCCTGATCCAGCTTTTTTTACTGAAATTTCCTTCGCGGAAAAAGTGATGATCTGGCGCGTAAGATGCGCGGTTGTCTGGTGGCAGAAATTAGCGAATTACGCGGACTTAATACTAAAAGAACTGGAATCCATCAAAGCCTTTGTCACGCGGACACATGAAAAGTGGATCCCCAAGTTTAAAGAATTCGCCACCCAATTTCCCAGACGCTCACTGATATTGGTACTACGAATGAAGATGAATTTTTAGGTGATAAAACCGGTAATCGGCGTTGGCTTGCCGGTTGAAGGTCGGAAAAAATGTTGTAAAGGTATCCAAAAGGATGTCATTCAACTTTGGGCAGAAGCGCGAGAACTATTTAACGAACGGGTATTCATTTCAAGAAGCAGAGCAGTTGCTAATCAGGTACATGAAAATATATTTCATCAAAGATGCCTGGCAGGAAATTATCGAGCGTTGGTAGATGAGCCAGATTTAATGACAGGACAAAACCACGGGCACGGCGATTTTACGGTCAGCGGATTTTTACGTGAAGCCTTGAACTGGACCCGAAAAATATATCGCGACGTGAACAAATGCGCATTGCCATTTTTTGCAAAATTGCAATTTTAACAAGTTCGGCGTCGTGTTGATGGCAAGTTTGTCGGGTTTGGGAGAGGCGTAACAACCTCAACAACCTGTAACGACCTAAACCTATTAGGTTGTTACACTATTTATTTTCTTAATATCAATTGGTTAAAGTAGTGTAACAACCGTAACAACCTTTTTGTTATTAATAGCCTTAGGTAGTATATGGCATACAAAACGTACATAGAAGGTTATAGATATCTTATATATATATTTAATAGAAAAAAGGTTGTTACGGTGTTACGGTTTGTTACATTCTTTCAAAATCAATAATTTAAGGCGTAACAACCTAGTGCTTAACGTTGTTGCAGGTCGTTACACCTACGAACGGCAAAAAATTTCCCGTTCACAACCGAGGTCAAAAAACCATGAGTAGAGACTTGAGAAAATACTTCTCCATTGGGCGACGGCAGTGCGGGTAATCGGCATGCTGGTTTCTACTACCGGTGAACTGACAAATTCCACCCCGCAAAATATTTCGAATAAAGCAATTAGCGTAAACACTGAGGTAAAATCGATGCGCAGAGAATTCAACAAGTGTTAAACGATGGGGAACCTGGGCACGTGATAATAATACCGGTGTCGACTGGTCGCCGATAGCGGCAGGTTTTAGGGGACTACTCCCCTTTCGCCCCTCCCTGCGCCCTTCGTGCTCGGATGATGATGGTGATTATCGATAATGCGTGTGCAATTGCAAAAAGTGCGCCAGCCGGAAGAGCTCAACCTGATTATCGCGTATTACGTCAAGGGCTATTCGAAGCGGGCTATCGCTCGCCGACGTCGGGTAGATGAGCGGCTGATACGGGCAAAATTGCAGATTGCCGAAGGCTTTATTGACGGTTGTTTATCGTTGCTCGCCGTGCGATTAGACATGGACCAGAGGTGAAAATTTATTCGCCACAAAAAAGTGAAAAAAGTGTTAGTGCGGTCGCCGCAAAAGTTGTTTATGGTATGAGTGGGTGATTTAGTTATCCTAGTGGGGGAAGTAGATTAGGTGAGCTTATTGGTAATGCTAATTCAGGAGTCACTAAAAAAATATTTAATGCCACCAAGCTCCATGACTAACAATTTCAAATTAGCATCTGACCGGCAAGATTTTTACTCAGCGAATTGAGCGCAACAGCTTGAGGCTGAGGCCCAAATCAAAGGTGGCCCGTAAAACGACTCTGTTTTTCACGCTCGATTGAGCTTCGTGAAAAGGTCACGGAGCTCCCGTCGAAAGTATAATGTTCTACTAATCGGAGTCATCACCAGCGCTCTTAATGTCTAGCTTTTTAGCATCGCAGGCAAATAGGAGAGCTGGAACAGACGATACCAGGACACACAGCAAAAGCGCTGACGCGCTTACTTGGGACAAGACCATACCGATAGGCATCATCTAAATGGCAACAAAAGTATCATAAACGTCAACGTTTTCTAAAAGTCAAGCAACAACCAATAGGGCATTATGCGTTTAATGAAGAAATATTTTTTTCGACAATTTTGTTGGACTCTTATTTTTACTGTATCGGCTCAAGCACAGTCAGATATAAATAATAGAAAATCGTGTAATAAAGATTATCCCTTCCATTAAAGTTACCTACAAATAATAGGACAAATTCACGGCATCATATTACCCGTATACTCAGCTAGATTCTTTTTATAATACATCGATGGAGATAATTAACCATACACCAAATACACCGGAAGCAACGCGGCTCCGACGATATGAACATGCTTTGAGGCAAATAACAAGTATACAGGACGTTAGAGAATAATCCTGTTAATCATACCGATAGTATTGAACGAGCTTAAACTCATCTTTAAGTCAAATGCTTGCTAATAATACGTTAGAGATAGTGTTCGTGCAGTACTAGCTGGAATCCAGGAAATATTTTCATGGGTCCTTTCCTCAAAATAGATCAGATGATCCTGGGAATAGATTTGAACAAAATGCAACTTACATCATAAATGATGACGAATATAGTAGAAACCTTTCAACTGTTTTTCAATTGATTGAAAACTTTAATAACAATAAACCCAATTCGAGAACACCAGGAAATATAACTAGAATAGTTGGAATTCTTAGTAGAGTAGCGGAGCATGACCCTTTTGGGTTTGAGCAGATCAATGGAAAGAACAAATATAACGACGCGTATAAATGGAATATCAGAAATCATAAAAGGGAATGAATTGAGGCGACGTCGAGATAATGGGTTTACCACACAGATAGAACACCACCCATTGATGCGAAATTAAGCTCCTTACCCATTACAGAACAAATGCCATATTGTTTAATTCCAAAATTAATAAAGACATAAAAGAAATATTTTTCTGGTAAAAAACCAGTGAAAATAGCGTAAAAAATTTTTTAATTAGGTGAAGCTTATGAAGTTTATAAAAAAAGTTCTTTTCTCATCATTAATAACAATTTCATTATTATCGGGGGTAAAAGCGGAAGACGATAATGTGATGAAAACAGAGTTTCATATACAATATCCATCGCGGAGGTTTGCTCTATCCTGAAAAGAGTGGAGCTAATCATATTGGTAATAAAGAAGCACATTATTTACGCTGGAAAAGTTGGGGTCAGTGGGGAAACTGGGAGATCATTTACCATGAAGACAAGACCGTTTCATTAAAAATGTAAAATCTAAATATTGCTTGGAATGGTATGCGGCCGACGACCAACCGTGCAAAATACCTGCGACAAATATTCTGATAAGCAAAGTTTGAATTAAGTTTAGTTAGTACGGGTGCTTATATAATAAAAAATTAAATCAAAATCAATGTTTAAACACTTCTGAAGACAATAATGTGGGCAAGCCTCTATTTAGCAATTGCAACCGTGAAACGATGCTTATCATTGGGCTCTTGTGCCACCTTCGGTAGGTGATTAAAAAAATAATCAAGGGTTCTATGTTTTTCGCTTTCAATACTCCTCTAAGGACACACCCTACAAGATTACAGAGTGTCCGATTAATCCTTGAGCTAGAAATAGAATCTATACATTTATCATGACTGAATTCTGTCAATCATTATTGGATATCCTCCGACACCAAGGGATTTGTGCTGCGTTGGCTTTTATAATGGCACTACTGCGTACGCGTTATCACCGAAAAGGGATTTATCGTTCCCTTTTGATGCGCTCATGTGTGCCCTGCTTGGCGGGGTGGCGCATGAACTGTTGCTGTTTCTGGGATTGAAAGCGGATTATTCCTGGCTAGCCAGTGTAGTTATTGGTTATCTAGGCGTAGACCGGATTGGTCACTGGCTGAAGAAAAAGACAAGTAAGCTATAAAAATATGCATCCTGTGCTTAGCTAACAGAAAGGTCTATATAAATGTATCTGATTAATTACAATTCATACCGTGCTGTAAAAAGCATCAACCGCCGTGTACGTTTTCTAGTAATGCACTATACCGGCGGTAATTTTAAAAGTTCTGTCAATACACTTACCGGCAATTCGGTCAGTGCGCACTACCTTGTTCCTGATCCGTCGGATAAAACCTACATCGATGCCGGTTTTACAGATTGCGGATATTTAACCTGGTCGATGAAAACGACAGGGCATGGCAGCAGGGGCAAGTGACTGGGCGGGGCGCACTAACCTAAACGATACTTCCATCGGTATTGAACGGTTAATCTTGCAACGGAAAGAACGGAGAATATATTTTTCCTCCCTTTCCGCCACAACAGATAGATGCCATCGTTGAGTTGTCAAAAATATTGTGCAACGCTATACAGATATCTCCGCGGTCAACATTCTCGGGCATTCGGATATTGCGCCAGGCCGAAAAAGCGATCCGGGAGCCGCCTTCCCCTGGAAAGAGCTTTATCAAGCTGGTATTGGGGCATGGCCGGATACCGATACCGTTGAGAAATACCGAGTTAAGTTTACCTCGCAGGGCATACCTGAGTGTGTGTTATCATTAATCTAATGAATAAATATGGTTATTCAGTCAAAAACAGCAAATACAGATAATGGTTTTAAAGCATTGCTGAGGCATTCCAGCTACATTTTCGCCCAGAAAAGTACGATGGGAAAATCGATGTTGAAACTGTCGCAATACTAGCTGCTTTATGCGAAAGTATAAAAACATTAAAGTTGATGTCTTTGTA
>NW_024089260.1:0-4985 GCF_014356525.2 Nilaparvata lugens | reverse complement strand
TGTAATAATTAACTCCATCAGAACAATACGACTAACGCAGAGAGGACTTTCACACTACATTCGAGAAAACGCGCATTATTGCAACAGTTTTTAAGATGTTTCTATCATACTCGGTTGTTTTTACTTTCCTTGCCCTTTTACCATAGGTAAGGAAAGTATTGCTTTCTGAAACAAATTAAGGTACCCCAATTTCTATATTTCTATACGTTTCAAGGTCCCGTGAGTCCAAAAAGTGGTTTTTGGGTATCGGTATGTATGGTATGTGTGTGTGTGTGTGTGTGTGTGTGTGTGTGTGTGTGTGTGTGTGTGTGTGTGTGTGTGGGTGTGTGTGTGTATGAGTGTATGTACGTCTGTGTACACGATATCTCATCTCCCAATTAACGGAATGACTGAAATTTGGAACTTAAGGTCCTTACAACATAAGGATCCGACACGAACAATTTCGATCAAATTCAATAAAAGATGGCGGTTAAAATGGCGAAAATGTTGTCAAAAACAGGGATTTTCGCGATTTTCTCGAAAACGGCTCCAATGATTTTGATCAAATTCATACCTCAATTAGTCATTGATAAGTTCTATCAACTGCAACAAGTCCCATATCTGTAAAAATTCCAAAAGCTCCGCCACATCTATGCAAAGTTCGATTCTAGATTCCCGATTATCAGACTTCAGATACAAATTAAACAAAACATTCAAGTGGAAAAGATGAGCATGAAACTCTCTACAATTAATGTTTTGTAACATATTCACCTAAAATTCAAAATAAGCTAGAAATTCGAGAGAAAATGTTATCATTTCAATTGCAAACTGTTGCAACTGTTGATCTATTAAATCATTCACTTTGAAGAGATAGCAGACTTCGTTTGTCTCCAGCGTTATAGTCATGTCACACAGCTGGCTTGGATCTTTGAATAGTAAACTTGAGATGCGCGGAACACTAGCGTCAGTGATAAATTTCATAACGGCAAGGAACGTGTTGAGTGCGCCACACCAGATTTTTCTTTTACTGAGTAGTTTATCTAACTTCTCTTCTTGAATTCTATTATTCTAGTTCCTAGATAAGATTACCTTCCTCACCACCATCCTTCCTTTACATCCTCTTCTTACTTTCCATGCAATAGTTATTGTGCAACTAGTGCGCAAAGTGACAGTTTGCTGCACCAAAAGAAACGTTTACGCCCGAGCCCTAGGTGAGGGCGGGGCGGAATTATTGAGTGCAGCAGAGGAACTTTGCTCACGTATTTCACATTAAACTTTTCCTACAGTTACCATTGGATATGAAAAGTGGTTGATTATGGGTAAAATGATGGCTGAAATCCATCGAATGTTTGTCTGTATAATCTTGTTATTAATAAAAACTTCAATTTATTTTAAACTTGATAAACCAATTAAAAATTATTCAAATTAATCAAATTAATTTGAAAATTTGAATAATTTTGAGTAATCCTAATTTCAAAACCAATCAATTTATGAATAAAAAAATATTATTTGAAATAATGATAATAATAAAGTTAAAAATGTCTAATTTTTAATGAGTTCTCATTCTTATTTTTTGAAAATCAGAAAAATATAGATAGAACAAATTCGAATTCATACACACCACAAAAATACGCAAGTATTAAGAGTACGCAAAGCGATACTTTGTGCACTAGAGCGAAAAGTGATTCTTTGCGTTCTGTAATCAGTGCAGGATGGTCACTTTTCAAGGTTACTGTAAGGAGAATTTTTTTCTCTTTTCCTCATATCAAATTGTTAATTCTGTTTCTTGTAATGTACGATTCTATAATTTACTATGTATACTTTATAGGCACCTTCTGAAACCTGCGTGTTTAGTGGGACGTCCATGTAAATATTCTGTTCAATAAAACTTGATTGATTGTATTGTGACTAAACTGACTAGTCTTGTCTTGACTAACGGTGTGTACCCGGCCTAAGGCTAGCACCCACCAGTTAGTCAAGACAAGACAAGACATGATCAGACACGTTTAGTCACGATACTTCACATAGCTTCTTGTGACGCAACACACACTGATTAGTCATTGCAATTAGACATGTCTTCATAAGCAACTATGTGAAGTATTGTGACTAAACGTGACTATCTTGTCTTGACTAACCGGTGTACGCCCAGCCTGAGTGATTGACAATGGGGAAAAAACAGAGCTGCTCTAGAAAGAGAATTGAGGTGTCCTGAGCATGCCGGGAGAAGAGCGAAAAATGGAAGGGGGAAGAAACATGAGGATAACTGAAGAGGAGAGAAGGGTGATGAGGAAGAGAAGGAATCACTACTGGAGGATGTGACAGGAGGTGAAGTGGGAATTGTCGAGCGGAGTGAAGTGGGGTAGTAAGGAATGGATTTGGAATAGTAGATGAGGCGCCTCCCTTGATTGAAGCAAATATCTCAATAAACTGAGAAGAATAAATCCTCTCTCCTTCTCCTCTTGTCTTTCTTTCCGATTATGGCAAGATATATATTCCAGAAAGAAAAAATCAATGCAAAGATGTAGGAGATAGAAGTGATACACACTCTCTGCTTCGTCCAATATACAACTCGTCATTTATTCCAATTTCTATTCTGTTCTTCCCAGCAGTACTATCTTGTGAGTATAGATTGCAGTTGATTTTTTGATGACAACGATTTATCCAGGATTTTCCAGGGTGGAAATTGATGATGAATGATAAAAAACATGATCAATGATGGAGACAAGATGTAAGGATGAATCAGAGAATAATATATCGTGGTCGAAAAAGCCATGAAACAGTCATAGTTATTTGTTTATCCAGATGAAAAGTGCTATTTTTTCTTCCTGAGAAAAAGTTTAAAGCCGAGCGAAGCCGAGGGCAACAATTTTCCTGAGGAGAAAAAAAATTTTTCGCCCACTTGGATGTAATGAGCTGGTTTACGTGCGTCATATGGAGGCCGAAAGTGATTGTTTTCTGACCAGGCGGTTAAAATTTTTACGGCCCTAGGGCTGTAAAATAACCTGAAGTCAGCTGATTCTGATTTGATGTGAACGTGTTTACAAAATAGTTTATGAAACGGAATCAGTTTATGCTTCTAGAATTGAATAAGTTTTTGCAATAAGATACTATCATTTTATTTGGATGAATGAAATACAAATGAGATATTATAAACTATTCAAATTCAATTTTCAGAGTATATAGAATCTAACCTCAAACCTCCTAGTAAAGCGTTTATCACGGAACATGGTGGATAAACGGAATCATTTTATGCTTCTAGAATTCAATAAAGTATTCTGTAATATATACTATCATTTTATTAATGAATAAAATACAGATAGATATATATTATAAACTATTCAAATAATTCGATTTTCATAGAGGATAGAACTTCTAACCTAAACTTCCATTGACATTCAGATCACATCAGATTGGCCGAATTTCAAGTGTGCTAAAACAGCTGATCAAAAACTTTTTCAAGTGTGATAAACCAGCTGATCAAAAACTTTTTCAAGTGTGATAAACCAGCTGATCAAAAACTTTTCATTATTTGTGTTTATCATTCAATAATTAAAACATTTATAATAATATCATCTTATTGTCATTTGGAAGAATAAAAGTATAAACTCAACCTCTTACATAATTGAACATAATCTTTTAGGTTATTTAGACAAATCAGAATAAAAAATAAAAAATTGGACAATTTCTTGATATTCAGATTTGCTAGAGCTATGACCTTCCACTTTTTGCTTTCGGAAGTGCTTATAATAGACAATGAGAATATTATTATTCTCATATTATATTGTTATTTTTCTGTGTGGCGAAAAATACGTTCTCACCATGGGCAAAAATGTTTTTTTCGGCTCTCAATCTTTTCTAGCCTCGGCCTACGGCCTCGGACTTGAAAACCGATTTCGAGCCAGAAAAGTCTCATTTTCGGCCCTAGGTGCGAAATATACTATTTCATCGTGATATACACTACATTTTTCCTCCTTCTACATGTTTTAATAACTGCAAATAAAATATTTTGAAAACGTACGTGACCAAACAATGTGTTACAATATAATCTAAAAAGTAAACAGAAACAGCTGGCTTGTAATCACAGTTCTCCGCCGACTGCACTATTCTCTACCTGTCGGCAAAAGTTGTAACAACAATGCCGCCACAACTACAACTACTATGATTGAGCTCCCGTTTCAAATTTGATTAGTGAATTAGGAATATTCGTTGACTGGTATTCTGAATATCATGAATATAATATTTTTTTAGTACAGTGATATGAAGTTTTCATTAATTTCATCATACAAACATATATTTCATATGTTGATCAAATCTAGTTGTGGTATTGAATTCAGTTACTCAATGACAGACACCTCTGTTACGCTTTCTCATCTGAGCTTAGACCTTCTAACCTATTACCATGTAAGTTTAAAATAGAGAGCTCCAACAAGTTATCAAATGGAGTCACTTTCTCCCTAGGGAGTTTTTCTGGTTTTTACTACCAAGAGCGAAAAAAAGTGGTTCAAAAACTTGGTATCAAGGGAGTTTATTTTCAGGGAGTAAGTAAGTACTTTAGACAGTAGGTGGAGGAAAATAATATTTTTAATACGTTTAAAATGAATTTTCTTAATAACGATGAAATATTTCGTTATTTAATTAATAATTCTACATTGTTGAAAGACGATCTGGCATCAGAGCAAAGCGAGAAAGAGATAGCGCTATCCCTTTGTTGAATGATAGACAATGATAGCAATACCATGCTAATCAAACACTGCTAGTATAACGTGGACCTCACTATAGTTATCTTGGCCACTTTGTTTTGGGTGTAGAAAAATAGGAAGAAAGGTAGAGTTCATCGTTCACGTTGAAGTAGGGACTGGTTGTTAAAAGACACACATTTTTCACGTTGCATTGCTTCGAGAATTGCAAGATGAATATGAAAATCTTATATATATAAAGCGAAATGGCACTCACTCACTGACTGACTCACTCACTCACTCGCAGAACTAAAAATCTACCGGACCAAA
>NW_024089259.1:0-4993 GCF_014356525.2 Nilaparvata lugens | reverse complement strand
TTTGTCATTCAACAAATCGTATAGCGCTATCTCTTTCTCGCTTTACTTTGTTGCCAGATCGTCTTTTAACAATGAAGAGTTTATATAAATTTACAAAATATCTATTTATTTATTCATATGCAAATACAATTCAGGTAAGAACAACAGGCATTTGCCCAAAACTGCTTCAAACCTTTATTTGGAATACACAGTCTAGAGGTTATGCTACTTACGTAACTTAAATGATAATTCGTACACAATTTTGAGTCCAAAAAATGTATCTACTACACTTTTGAAAATCTTATATTAATTATGTAAATTCATCATGAAATTATTGAAAAAATATAGTTTATAGCTTAATGAAATATAATTGAACGAGAATGAACAGTGATACTACATCAATGAACCTGTAAGAGCTACCGTCTATAGAATGCATCGACAAGACAGAGGTTTCGCAACGTTTTTCCTATCTTACTCCACTGCCAGTATAACGTGGACCTCACTATAGAATATAAACTCTCAATAAAAATAAATTATTATTTAATATGAGAATATATATTTCATGGTGGATATGATGTATTGAGATATATAATTGTTTTTATTACCAAGAATATGATCATTATTATATCACATTTAACTGTGGGATAGCTTGAATCAAGCTATTCACTATAGAAGGCAGGGAAAAAAGAGAATGACAACGATGCCATCCTATCATTTCCACTGATTGATAACGTAAAACTCAGTACAGGTGTGAGCCTGTTATGTGACAATTATGGAATGAACAATTTCTGGAATGAACAATGAGAAATGACACCTTCATGGATGTCACCTCCATGGATACCCATTCCATGGAGGTGACCAAATCTCAATGGAAGTTAAAGGAATTTATGAAAATGGTGTAGTTTTAAACAAATTTAATAATAATCAAAATTGTATGTTTACCTATTGACATACTTGAGGGCTATATTGCTCTGAATGAACAATGATGAATTTTTTTTTTTTTAAACTGATAGGATTGATGAAGTTATGCACTCAGCATAATTATTTCAAATTAAACAATAGATTTTTGAACAAAGAGAGGGTTGGCAATGGTGTACCCCTCTCACCACTCCTAGCTGAATATTTTAGGAAAGTTAGAAAGTAGAATCATTGAGAATAGTCATTTCAAAGATAAAATGTTTACTGGTTTCGATATGTTGATGATATTATTTGCTCATGGAAAGGAAGTAACAGACAACTAGACAATTTTCTTTCCTATCTGAATGGATTACATCAGAGTATAAAATTTACTGTAGAGGTAGAACAGGATTGTGTATTGAATTTTCCAGATTTAAGAATAGATCATAGCACTGGTTTTCACAAGTTTTCTATTTTCAGAAAACCAACCCATACTGATGTTATCATTCCTCTTCATTCTTGTCATCCTATTTCTCACAACTTGCTGCTTTCAATAGTATGGTCTATAGAGCACTAACAATACCTATGAACCATCATGATTTTGATATTGAGATCACTAAAATTAAACAGATAGCTGTCACAAATGGGTATGAAGAAAGTATGGGGACAGATTATTGAGTAAAATTAATAGAAAAAATTTCAATCAATTCTAGCTTTGTAGGCTCAAACTGTGAGAGAAGACTGGATAACAATTCCATATTTAGGCCTTGTATCTGATAAAATAGGTAGGGAATTGAAGAGGAATGGATTTCATGTTGCTTTCAAGACCAAACCGATTTTAAATAGTCTATTTAGCTGGAGTAGTTAAAGACAAATTGATATTTGGGAAAAGCGGGGTGTACAAACTTAAATGTGATGATTGTAATGCTTGTTACGTGGGTCAGACTGGTAGAAGTTTCAAAAGTAGAATTAAAGAACACATCAGAGATTGGAATAAACAAAATGGGGAATCTAACTTTGCAGAACATTGATAACAAATAATCACAAGTTCACAGTTAAGGAGAATGTTGAGTTTCTGCATGTTAATAACAAAGGCAGATCTTTGAATATTCTAGAGGCTTTAGAAATAACAAGAGTAATTAAGGAAAATCCCAGTATAGTTTAAATGACAAGATTCATTTCAACCAGTACAACACTACGAATTTAGTTTTATCATAAAATTGTAAGCATACATTGTCAATAGTTTTTCCATTTACATATTTGTTTTATTATCTTTCACACTTGTTTTCTTTGTTCTTATTTTGTACTCAAAGTCAATTTATTATCATGGCGATTCTGTTGCTTAAGCCGCCATTTTGTCACACCGTTGAGGGGGAGGAGACTGTCTAGCTAGGCCAATGGCAGGCGTTCATGCCCTCGACCAATAGCAGTACTCGCCTACTAGTATAAATTCTGCTGCTCTTGTATTAGTTTTAGTTTATCAGAGATTGACAATGGTGTAATAACCGAAACCGGTCTTTCTAATATTATCAATAAATCAGTGGTTTTTTGACAATTTCTTAGTCTTTTTCATTCAATAATGAAATGTTACATTCATGAATGTCACCTCAATGGATAACCCATTCCATGTAGGGACTAAATCTCCATGAGGTGACTTTGAATTCGATTTAAAATTATGTAGTTTTAACTAATTTACAATCATCAGAATAGTATGTTAACCTATTACATACTTTGTGGGTTATGTTTCTCTGGAAAAAACAATGAGGAATGTCACCTCCATGAATGTCACCTCCATTGATGTCATCTCCATGGATAACCTTCTCCATGGAAGTGACGTGTATCTCAATGGATGTGACTTGGAATTCAATTGAATTATGACTTTCAAATAATTTACAATAATCAAAATTGTATGTTCACTCATTGACATACTTTGAGGTTTATTTCCTCTGGAATGAACAATAAGGAAATGTCACCTCCATGGATGTCAATCCCAGGATAACCCATCCATGGAGGTGACTTAGAATCCAATAAACTTATGTTGTTCCAACAAATTTATGGTGATCAAAATTTTATGTTAAACTGTAACATACTTCGAGGAATATAACTCCTCTGGAATGAAAAATGAGGGAATGTCACCTCCATGGAAGTGACTGAATCTTCATGGATGTTACTCATAATTCAATGGAATTATGTAATTTACAATAATCAAATTTGTATCTCAACATATTAAACTACTTCAAGGTTTATGTTTCTCTGAAATGAACGATGAGAAAATGTCACCTCTATGGATGTCATCTCCTTGAATACCCATTCCATGGAGGTGAACAAATCTCTATGATGTGTCTAAAAATTCAATAAATCTATATAATTTTAACAAATTTACAAAAATAAAAATCGTATGTTTATTTGTTGAAATACTTTGAAGGTTATATTCTCTGGAATGAACAATGAGGGAATGCACCTCCATGGATAACCATTCCATGGATGTGACTAAATCTTCATAGAGGTGACTTAGAATTCAATAAAATAATGTAGTTTCAACAAATTCACAATAGTAAAAATTTTATGTTTACTTATTGACATACTGTGAGGGTCATATTTCTCTGGAATGAACAATGAGGGAATGTCAACTTCATGGATGTCACCTCCATATATAACTCATTACATGGTGGGTGACTAATCCAGAGAAGGTCACTCAGAATTGATAAAACTAGCCTTACAAATTTATGAAAATCAAAACTTTATGATAACTCATCCCATGCAGTAGACTTGGATTTCAATAAAACTATGTAGTTTCAACAAATTTACAATAATCAAAGTTTTATGCATCTTATCAACATACTTTGAGTGTTATGTTTCCTGGAATGAACGAAGAGGGAGTGTAATCTCCATGAATGTCAACTCCATGGATAACCATTCCATGGAGGTGAATAAATCTCTATTGAATTCTAAGTCAGGAATTAAATAGAATTCTGTACTTGAACAAATTCACAAAAATCAAAATGGATGTTTACCTAATGACATACTTTGAGGGTTTTATTTCTCTGGAATTAACAATGAGGAAATGTCAACTCTATGGATAACTCTATGGAGGTGACTGAATCTCAATGTGAATGACCTAGTTTAAAAAAAATTGTAATTTCAACGAATTTATTAAATCAAAATTGTATGTTCACTCATTAACGAACCTTGAGTGTTTTGGTTATCTGTGATGAACAATGGGAGAATGTCACCCCCATGGTTGATAACTCATTCCATGGAGGTGACTCGGAAATCAATAAAATTATGTAGTTTTGACAAATTTCCAATAATCAAAATTGTATGTTTTACTTATTACATACTTCGAGAGTTATGTTTCTCGAAATGTACAATGAGAAAATCTCACCTCCATGGATAGACCATTCCATGGAGTTGCCTAATCCCCATGGAGGTGACTTAGAAATCAATAAAATTATGTAGTTTTAAAAAATTTCATAATCAAAATTGTATGTTTACTCATCGACATACTTTGATGATTATATCAACATAATAATATATATTTATTATTTTATAATATCATATTCTATATTATCATTTCATTTTTCATATTATATAAATTATTATATTAACTAATAATTATATTAACATAACTGTGTGATTTTGTGGGTGTGTGCAATACGTTTGAGGGTGTTAGTGTGTGTTTTCTTCATCAGTGGCATTGTTTGCAATTAAACACTGAATTCGCAATTTTCGTTGTTTGTTTGAAGACCGGAGCGGAAACTTGACGGGAAATTCGATGAGTATTGTATCGAGTTTTGATTGGCTGTTCCGTGTTTCGTGTGGTGAAGCTCTTTCCAGGTTTAATGAGTTTGTTGTCCTCTATATTATAGAGTTCATATCACTATATTTTATACATATAGGCCTATTAGGACTGAAAAATTACACGAAGAATTATGAGTCATCTCCATTCACCAATTGATACTCACGTGATAATAGTGGAAATTATATGATAGCATAGTTGTTGTTAATCACCTTCTCTAATTAATTAGAGTGAAAATAGTGGATAGTTGCGATTCAATTATTTATCTCGGTAGATCTAATTTGATATTGATAATTGAATAAAATCTAAATCTCTGTA
>NW_024089258.1:0-4986 GCF_014356525.2 Nilaparvata lugens | reverse complement strand
TCTTTCAAATTATAGTCGACTCTAGTCTCCGGGATGTCACCATTTGAAAAACATGCTCTCGACAAGAGTCGAGTCTCTTCTCGACCTAAGTCGCGTAAGTGTGAGTTGAGCCTTAGTGGTCGAGTTACTGGCATACTAACTCTACCGAGCTAACACTACTCTACTACTTGGTCGAGTAACTGGCATACTAACTCTACCGAGCTAACACTACTCTACTTACTTGGTCGAGTACTGTTTTCACTACAATTGACAATAGTAGGTAAGCAACACGTTGCTTTTGAGAAGATACAAAAGAGCATAGGTTATTATGGAAAGGTACATTAAAGCTCCTTGTGTATCTTTCGGATGCAACACTTTGCTTCTGAGAAGATACAAAAAAGCATCTGTTGCTTATGGAAAGATACATTTCAAAAAATGTTTGATGTCTTAAAAGGGTAGTAGTATTCTAGTAGCCATCCTTCCGATAGGCAAAGCTACAGGACCAGGGACTGTACATTCCATAATTGATATTTTACTGATTCATTCGTAGTAGTTTTTTGTTTGTAATTAGGTAAAGTTCGACTATAGTGAGGTCCACGTTATAATGGCAGTGTGTTTGATTAGTAATGGTATTGCTATACCTTGTCTTTCATTCAACAATGAGCTATCATTTTTCTTTATTTTAATGACTTGTCTATCTGTGACCATCCAATGTGGTTCACATTATGGACAGAAACATACATAATAATAATAAAAAAGCGAATAGCACTTCTCTTTCTCGCTTTGGTATGTTGCCAGATCGTCTTTAACAATGTAGAATTAGTAATAATTAACAAAATATTCATATCAATTATGAAATATTGAAAATATCATTTCTTGCCTAATAAATATAATTGATTATTTAAATTACATCCTGTAATATAACCTGTATCAGCTACCGTTCATTGAAGGCATTGACACGGCCAGAGGTTCGGCAACGTTGTTTGCCTATCTTTCTCCACTCCATTATAACGTGGACCTCACTATAGTGATTTTTTACTAACTTTTATTGATTTTTGTGTGTTTTTAGGTGAGGATAGTGAAGAACCGGACGGTTCGCTAGCTCAGGCGGCATGATGCAGAGTGCCCTGGCCAAGGAGCGGCGTGAGAACAGAAGATGCTGCAACGCGAACAGGAGATCGACTCTGTGCAACCGGGCTCACTAAGAAATGGATAGACCCTCTGCCCGAGAGTAAGTCACTAGCAAATTTCATACATTTCAAAGTAAATCTGTTAATCAAGCCAAAAGAAAAAAATATAGATTGAACACTGCATGTAGATATGTCTACAAAATTTCCCAAAATGAAATTTCTCCACCAATGAAATTAATTGCCCCATGATGAAATTAAAAATTTACAGTAGAAAGTACTACATTTTTGACTGGTTCGCACAGAATCTTCACATTTTAACGATGAATAAACGGTTGAATACACGAAAGCCAATTAGGAGTGTAAGACGTTTTTAATATTTATTACATTTCCAATGTATACACCAATTCAAAAGAATACAATAGTAACAAGATAAACAATAATAACAAGACAAATATAAATATAAATAAGAGATACAGTTTCAGTATGAGTATTTAGTTAGTAATTAAAACCATAGATAAACTATAGCGTAAGTAGATATCCCATGGTATAGGGGTCTATGTCGCAACTTTACTGTTATCTCAAGCCGATAGTCACTAGTTCTTCCCTTGAAGCTGTGTGACATGGTAGTCTCTTATATTGTGCCGTTCATACACTTTCACCGGTCAAAACAGTAAAAATCGTCAATAATCGACAGTAATCGGCTTGAGATAACAGTAAAGTTGCGACATAAATCATTATACAAGGGATATATTACGCTATTGTTTCTTATGTTAAAACTTAACCACAGTTAAAATTTGACTGACTCTTGTGCAACGGGGTTTTTATTTCAACAGTTTGTAGATTTTTATAAAAATATGAGTTCTTGCCCATAAAATAGTTATATTTTCTATCTCCTTTCTGAAGTCGCATTACTCACTGGAACAGAGTACTTAAGACCACTTTCCACCCACGGAAGTGAGGGTGGTCTTCCTACTCTTTCCTACGAATATAAGTCCATTTAAATAAAATTAATTGAAAACTGAATTCAAGTAAACGTCACTTGAAGTTTCTTGAATAGCCCATTCAACTCAAACGTCAAAAACTGAATTCAAGAAAACTTGACCAATGAAAAGGCAGCTTGAGCGCATGTTTTGATTGATTGAGTACTTTATTTATGTAGATACAATATATACTGGCTTATACACTTTTATACATAGCTTACAATACAGCCAAATTATAGATGAATTTACATAATATAGACTAAGAAAATAATTATTGAACTGTATATGATATGAAAAAAGCAATTTGTAATAATATAGATAATTATATTGTTATGCACCTACATAAATTGGCGGAGCTTTGGACATATCAATGTCCATTCTCGGAAAGAATATTAAAAATACTTTGTGTAGTTGAGAAGTTGATATTTGGTAATTATTCCTATTGAATGAAAAAGACTAAGAAATTGTCAAGAAACCACTTTAGATTTATTGAGACTTAGAAAGGTTTCGGGTATTAAACCATTAGCAATCTCTGATAAACGAGATTGACAATGGTGTAATAACCGTAACCGGTTTTCTAAGTATCAATAAATCTGTGGTTTTTTGACAATTTCTTAGTCTTTTTCATTCAATATTAAAATATCCTTCCGACTAACTCTCTACCAAAACGTTAATTCTAATTCGACTAAGGATTATTATAAATGGAAATATTGTAAAAGTTTTAATTAATATGAATATTTAAGAGAAAAAACATAAGATTAATAAAGTAAACGATTAATAGGTGATTAGATCAACTTCATGATTAATAAAATGGAGTAGGTGAAAGTAGATCAGGGTAATCAACTTTCAGGAATACAGGGGTAGGATATTTTTGAATTTTGGAGAGGGTAGGAAGGTTGTAGCTCAGCTAATAGAATATCCATTGGTCTAAGATAATCGTTCCAAACCTCACTATATTGACGTTGCATCTAGCCTTTCATCAAATTTTTAATCAATTTATGATACTTAAATTATTGTTTTCATTCGATTGTAATGTGGTTGTTGTCCAGGTGACGGTAGGGCGTTGGCAGCGAATATGCGCGGAATCGGTGTGACCAATCAGGACTTGCCCGAGTGGAAGAAGCACGTGATTGGCGGAAAGAAGAAGAGTTCGTTCGGCATGAAGACTAACATGACATTGGTGAACAGAGGCAGAGTTTGCCCATATTTAGGCTCAAGGTAAAGTTATCCATATTAAATATTGTGAACTTATTCTATTCCATCTCTGACTAGTGTTCAATTGTTAATTTAATTATTTTAAGGTAAGCTCTAACATAAAACATATATAAACTCATATATTTTTATTAGTGTTCAATAGTGTAAGAGTGATCACTTGAGCCAAACTCCTGTGAATATGATCCATGAGTTGAAAAATCGCTTCCCGGTAGTTCGGAACCCACCTTTACTGTAGTTTCACTATATTCTATTATCATCTGCCATCACAGCTGCACAAGCCTAAGAGCCTATGAGGCCCATGTGGCCTTTAGCCTCAGCAAAAAACAAAACGTTAATCTAATACATATTATCAATCGTACACTTACACAAAAACAATATGCAAACACAACCTACATCAGGTCCAGTTTTCAAGACACTTTTATTAAATCTAATTAAACGTTGAATCTATTATAATCTAGAGGTTTAAGGATTCATGAGCCAATAAGTGTCCTACAAACCGGGCCCCTAAACTATATTATCATTTTAAAAATTTGAAAACGGAAAACAGTTTTGGAATAATACTGTAGTCTCTCCCAATCATGACTTGTTTTGATTTTCAAATGAATGAACTAGACATCAGAAAATTGTAACTGTTTATTTTAATATGTTCTCTATGGCCCTTACTTAAAATGGAAGTAGGGACTTCAGTAAGGCCCGCCGCAAAGTAGACCCACGCAATCCACGAAAAGCAACCCACGCCGTGGGATGTTTGTAAACCATTGCTAGGCTTCTCCAGACATCTGTGTAATACATGCAATGAATAATCCACTTGTCAGCTGATTGATTATGAATAATTCTATAGCAATGGTTTACAAAAAATCCCACGGCGTGGGTTGCTTTTCGTGAATTAGCGTGGGTCTACTTTGCGGCGGGCCCTAAGTCAACTTGAACTGAACTCGGTATTGAAAGTATTTGGGACCCAGCTGAGTTAAACTTGAAACAGTTTTGAATACATCCTTTTATTTATTGATTGATACAATAAGTACATCTTCAAAATGATAGGGAAAAAAATAAGGTAACCTTGTGCTATTTGTCTCCCAAATTTAGAAAAGGTTTACACATAGTCCGAAAAGGTTAAGTCTTTAGTAGTTTTTACTTCACAACATTTTTAGTTTTAATTATTTTCCAAAGTAGATTTTCAAATTTAGATGCTTCAAAACCAAATATAGATGAGAACTGTCACTTATTATCATTTAAATAGGAAATATTCATTATATTAAAGAAATCATTTGAATGAACAAAAAAAACAAACAAACCTAATTACAGCTATCTGCTTTTAAGTGTTTCAATAAGCTATCAACACATTTCTAATAAAATACAAAAACAGACTTCATGGTGAGGTGTGCTGAAAATGATACAGTATCACCACACTATGATACAGTATCAACACACTATGATAAAGTATCTGGACTTGATACACAACACCTCAATTGATACAAAACTTCCAAATTTTGAATGGATTCTACAAACCATGGTATATCTTCTTTTACAGGACGAATTGATTAAGCTCAACATTCATAAATGATAGTGTGGAATTAACTTTTTAAATTATCAATATTTAATCTTAAATGCTATTATTATGCTGATATTTTTGAGTAATTTGAATTGTCGTGTTGTTTGCAGGACGAGCTGATCCGAGCCGT
>NW_024089257.1:0-5039 GCF_014356525.2 Nilaparvata lugens | reverse complement strand
GTTCACCGACAACCAGCGAATAGACCCACATTAACCAGGGTTAATTAACCAGCGTTAATTAAGATAGACTCCTCAATTGATTCAAGCTTAATATTATGGATTTTTGAACATTTGAATGGGTTTGTAATAATTATGATGGTTTTACTGATCGGCAGTTCGATCAATCAAATCATGATAATGGTTGAAATTTAATTGCATTGAAATAACTCCATAACTATATTAGTTTACAGTTCACCTAGCGATTAGTATAAAATCAGTTTGCATCTTTTATATTGAAGTCAGTTTGATGCAATCGTTTACATTTAAATTTACAAAATTTCGTCTACCCGGTTTTTGCGCTGTAGTCTAAAAGTCGGCTTTATGAGCTCCGATCTGACTAAGCTGAGACGTGAAAGGTAATAATTATCGCAGGGTACAATAAAAACTGAAAACCTTCTTGGAACTTCTTAAAACATGATTTCAGATTTCAATTGGAATGTGTTTCATGCAATCTTCAACGTTTCAATTTTAATTTCCATAATTTTGACTGCCCCATGAAAACGGAAAACCTTCTAGAAACTGTGTGTTTCATTTTGATATTTATAATTGAGCATGAATAATATATTAATTTATAATCCTTCGATATCATGCAGCTAGTCTAGGCCAAATTGAGAAAATCTGTTTTGATTTATTTCTAAAAACTTACTATACTCGTATAAAAGTGATGCCTCTACCAGGAGTTCGGCGTGTACAAACTTATTATTCACATGAACTACATGATAAGATAAAAGCTTGAGCTCAATCACTCAATAACCCTTTTATTGTATTCTATTACATATTCACATTTCCATGAATAGAAGTTTCATAAATCATATACAAACAATGTTCTGTATGCAATAATCAGCGTCTGCTGGAGTATCAATCTCTCAATAAAAACAAAAAAAGGCAATTCATACAATATCAATAGAATAGATTCAATCAAACTTGAAGAAAATAATAAGGTTAAACTCATAAATGCATCTGAAATTTAACTTACAGATGGAATTAAATAGAGAATGCATTTATTCAAATGCTAATTAATATATAATTATTATTTAACGAAAATCCTAAATAAATGCTGCAAATCACCCCGAAGACCTCTGCTACTGCAGACATCCCGGGTTCGATTCCCGGGCTGGCAACTAATTTTTGGATAGTAGTTCTCATCGAATTTCCATCTAGCTGTTAACCCTGTTGTCAATGTCTGCAGTAGCAGAGGTCTTCGGGGTGATTTGCAGCATTTATTTAGGATTTTCGTTAAATAAGAAATTTAACTTATCAGAAATCGACAATCGTAACAGAACAGAGACACTGGATGAAATCAGTACTGTAGTTTTCATAATAATAGTCTATACAAGGCTCCGTTTTTCTCTTTTAAATTATAATAACGATGTTTGCTGAAAATTGCTCTAAAAACGTTAAACCACCATTTTCCAAAAGCCATAAAAAGGTAACGTAACCGTGGTCCTACCATAAAATTTGTTTCCTGAATTAATGATTGCCTGAAAACGCCGTTTATTTAAACCCTGTTCATGTGAGCTCCGTTCAAGTAAACTCCGTTCATGTAGACCCCGTTCATGTTAATTAACCACGTTTCATTCAAACCCCGTTCATTCAAACTTCTTCATGTAAACTCCGTTCATATAAACTTCGTTTATAATGGCTAAGCAAATGTGAGAACGAATTTGAATATTTCATAGCTAAGGAGGCTATTCTACGACCACTTTGTCTTCTCTCTAACAGCCTGGTTATTTTTAAAACCCCTATGTGAATAAGGTTGGTTAAATAGCGGCTCTTAAACTTAGCACTCAACGCAAATAACCCAATTGCAACTATTCTGAAAATTATAGTAGGTACTTGAAAAGGCAGAAAATAATAGTCCTCACCTATGACGTCTTGAAATGTGTACTTACGTTCAATGCTTTATAATTAGTTTTATGACTTTTATTTTTTGTGATTAGTGAGTTTTAAAATTTGAGTAAGGAAATCTTTTTCAAGATACATATTTCATGATTTGCTCATTGATTCTCAAGAGGTTTTATAGAAATTTGGAGAAGAAACCTTAAAAAGAGAATAATATTTCTCATATTCATTGTTCTATTCTTATTTATAATTCTATATCATTTGCTGAACTCATCCAATTATATTAGACAAGACTTAATTAGGCCTATCTATAAATAATAAAGGAAAGAATCGGCTTATACACGTTCGGGATAGGAAATTCATGAATGATGCATCATCATGTCTGAACTACTGGATTGATTAACTTGAAACTTAAATAGATTCTTAATTTACCAAGGATGCTTATAGACCTATTTCAAACTCTTTAAAACTCCACTCGGTCAAGTTTTCAGTTTTTCCAAAACCTGTGAACAATATGTAGAGTATGGTGACTTGTATAACTTATAGCCTAACTATGATATGAACGTGAATATAAAATATTATGACAAAATTTGACAATAATTAATGATGATAGAGTAAAATGATGATCTCAAATAAAAATCATTTATATATAAAGGCCCGGTAGCACAAAAGCCGGTTAGATTTTAACCGTGATTGATTTCACGGGAACCAATAAGGGAAGGCGTATTTGAAAAGACGGCTTCTCGTGGAATTAATTACGGTTAAAATTTAACCGGATTTTGTGCAACCGGCACTAAGTATCGGAATCATAATAATATTGTAGGCCTAGTTATAGATTATAATAGAAGGCTGTTTTAATCTATCGAAACTGTTCAACGATGTATAGATTGTAATTGTAATAAAGCAGTAATTATTAGTTATATCAATACCCGAGCTATGCTTGTATATAGAATATTGTATAGGCGCTATATGTAATGCTGTATTAATTCAATGTGATAAATTGTAACCCCCTACTAGGTTGTATTATTGTATATACAGTGTTGTATTATAGTGGAAAAGCTTGAATGTCATATTGTAATTAGTATTATAATTATTTATGTAAATAACGAAGGATTATTGTTGTATGTGTGAGCTCTAATTGTGTCAAATACTAAATATTTGTTCAAAAAATGGTTCCTTAATAGAAATTGTTATGAAATTATTTGTCGACTGAGTTGATAAGAGAATAAATTGATTTATTTGTAATTTTTGTGGTTGTTATTTGAGCTCCATGTTCTTGGTTTGAAGTAATATGGGAAAAATTTGAAAGGATCATTTTGATTTCTATCTTCATTTTGATCATTTTCATGATGATGATTTCTATCTACATGATAGAAATACATTAACTGAATTTACAACTAGAGTTTATTGGAAAACAAAGTTATCAAGTACTGTTCTTATTCTATCAAAACACAATCATTTTCAACTCTTTAAGAGCCTTTTTCAAGTGTAAGTTTCATTTTCACCCTCGAAAAAGACTTTTTAAGAGTTGAAACTATAGTCAGGTCCACGTTATAATGGCAGTGTTTGATTAGCAATGGTATTGCTGTCCTTGTATATCATTCAACAAAGCAGATAGCGCTATCTGTTTCTCGCTTTGCTCTGTTGCCAGATCGTCTTTCAACAATATAGAATTGATAATTAATCAACAAAATACTTCATCTCAATTATGAAAACTTATGAAATAATTGAAAAATATAATTTATTGCTTAATAAGATATAATTGATAATTTTAAACAAGAATGAACAGTTAATATTACATCAATAAACCTGTATCAGCTAGCATCTATAGAAGGCATTGACAAGACAGAGGATCAGCAACTTTGTTCTGCTATCTTTCTTCACTGCCATTATAACGTGGACCTCACTATAGAGTTGTGTTTTGATAAAATAGAAGTTATGGAGTTTCAATGATTTCAGTACCTAAAAAGAAAAAGTGAGTGAATGGAATTCAAAACGAGATCCGATTATACATGGAAAATAATTTTGTTAGAAAACCTTTTAGCCAAATTTGGAAGCATTTTTGGAGTCAATGTTTGATGCTCAAGTGTGTTCAGAATATGCGTATTTTGAGTGAAAATATTTTAGTTTAAATTAGCCTATTTCATAATTATCTAAGGTACGTCTCAAAGCTCATATAGGTCAATGAATACCAGTGCAGATTGAAGTCGATGTGGAAATGAAATATTAATAAATATCGTGAATTTCTTATTATAAATTTCTCAGGGAATAGAGAATCTAAGGGATAGTTTCCGAGCTCGAGATTTAGCTTAGTTCTAGACTAAAAAGCTGGAGTCTGAAAATTGGCTTTCTGACACGGGTTGTAGTCGTAGTTTTTATGATAATCTTAGTTTTATCATTTCTATAATATTGTAAACAGTTATCCTTGACGAAATGAAACATTCCTGAATAATTCAAAATTTCTGAAACTTTACACCATTTTCTCTTTATTTTATTTTGTGTTCAATTTTCTAGTTTTTCGAAATTTAATTCAAACGTGGACTACGCTCCGTTTCAGAAAGCCAATTTTCTGACTCCAGCTGTTCAAAGTCTGGAACTAACTAAATACCGAGCTCGGAAACCGGCCCTAAATCCCGAGGAGTAGACCTTATACATTCGATTCATCAAAGAGATAAATTAATCTTCTCTAAGTACCGTCTCCATTTCGGAGGTTGGCAATCATCATGGCGATTTTTACCTTGTTCACAGCCGCTCTAAATAGGTCATTGGTTGTGCAATTAAATGCTTCCCTCAGGTTTCTCAACCAAGACATTCTCCTGCGTCCCACCGAGCGCTTACCAACTATTTTACCTTGGATTATGAGGTGCAGAATCATGTACTTGGGTCCTCTCATAATGTGTCCAAGGTAAGTCAACTTTCGTATTTTAATGTCACGCACATATCTAGTTGCTTACCCATTCTTCTGAGAATTCTACATTCGTGACTCTATCTGTCCACGATATACGGAGTATCCGCCGGTAGCTCCACATTTCAAATGCTTGAAGTCTGGTCTCACATTCCCTATTTAGTGTCCATGCTTCCACCCATACAAGAGAACAGGAAACACATAGCACCTCAAGAGGGTCCTAACCTCAATAGACAAGTCACGAGCCGACAGA
>NW_024089256.1:0-5801 GCF_014356525.2 Nilaparvata lugens | reverse complement strand
GCTTTGTATAATAATAATAATAATAATAAGCAAGGTAATCTGTTAGTAGTGATCTTGTCTTTGCTGATACAACATCAGCTACTGTACTGGATTGATAATGTGTTTGGTGCGGGATCAGTGGAGTCTGAGTTAAAGTCTTCAGATTTGTGCGTTCAATTCATTATAGATAGACATTTTAATCAATTAAGTGAATACCATTCTGTTCCTTTAGAAAAATGAGATATCAATATAAATTAAGTGAACTCTTGGACACGCACCTAGATATATTGCAGCATTAGCAGAAAAAGGATGGACAAATCTACAATATTTAACTTTTGTGAGAGATTATGAAAAATTAGGAGTTTGGCATAGTGATAACTATAATCATATTCTTGTTTGTGATTTATGGTACATCATATGATAAATCTGGGGGAATGGCGATATCCCAGGCTCATGGAGATGTGTGTGTGCAATCCTTACACAGTCTATCAATAGAATTAGAAGTTATAATAGAAAACAATGCTCATTTAACAAAAGAACAATTAAATGAACTTATCTGGATTTTTACGAGATTCTTCAGATGAAACAGGCTTAGAACAAGATTGACAAAGAAAGATCAAACATATAAGTGTATGTGTGCAATATTGTAAATAAATGAAATGCATCAACTTTGCTACTGGTTGGTTAAATATTAAAATGCGTTATCTCATTGATGATAAAACACACTGACAAGATAAGATTCATGTTTGAAAAATGAGGTCCTCTTACTTCCATGTTGAAGGATCTAACATGGAGAACAATATTGTCCTCGGAGAAGAGGAAAATTTAAGTAAAAATGAACTTACATGTGTTGATGATGATGACGAAATGAAATAATCGGATATGCTTCTCTCAGCTCCTCAACTCGGTTCAGGTATTGTCTCAACTCAGGTAGCTCCTCGCCTATGATTTTCTCGATGCAGGTAAGTTTCCCTCACGAGAGCACAACTGCTTATGAGACCGAGTTGTGAGGTGAGAAAATGCTGTGAAAAACAATGAAATATTTAATAACTGTAACCAAATATATATATTATAAATCATTTAGTGTTATTTCACAAAATATGAGAATGTAACAAATTTTACTTACAATCAATAATGTTAGCGTCGAGCTAAACCTCTGTGGAGTATGCAGTGCTCGCCAATTGTGATAGGTCTCCTATGTGTTTCTCTCCGCTAGTACATGTAGACAAGTGCACTCAATCACTCTCCACTATGCAAGCTGCATTAAGTGATAAGAAATTAAAAATGTGTTTTTAATGCTTGATGTATGTACGCACAAGCTGACATCACTCGGTCGCTCACTCAGTCAAGGCCGGGCAACGCCCTCCCGACCTTCACAAGGCCGCCCGCCTTCCTTGTTGATAATAGCAAAAAGGGAAGTGGGCGTCGTAGCACGCGATGTACTAAGGCATAGCTGCCGAGGTGGATGATGGATTCACTTAAACTGGCAGTAGCGTACGACCGATCAAAGGGGAGAACGACATGATTTCTCTCCTTTACTCGCCATTCGTAATGCAGAGATCGCTACGCGGTGAGAGGCAAATGGTTTCACTAGTACAGTATACGGATGACGGATTAAAAAGGAACTCACGACTGATTTCTCTTTCACATAGCTTTTGCAATAGAGGAAAAGCGGCAATGTGCCAGGGGGCCCGAGTTGGGTGCAAGCCAGTCTGCTGCTTGTGTGAGAGAGAGAGAGAGTCATTTGGTTCTAATCGTTCGAACTGATAAGACGTGAAAATGACTGCTTATATTTTTGACTGCACAAGTTTTAATGAATTCTCAATTGATGAAGACCAGCAAGTCAATTGGGGATTTGACCATTCTCCTTTCGATTGGTTTAGAGTAACAAATGTAACATTTCCCGATAATGGTGAAATTCACCTTGAAATTATAGATATTGATAGTGAGGGGGACTTTAAGGATATTATAAAAGGAAAAGGAGCCTCCTTCATAAGCCATATTAGAGTAAAAATCAGACTATAGAATTATTCATCATGAATGAGCTGTTTAGTGGACTATAAAGGTGCGTACAGATTTACGCGCCGCGAACATGAGCAATTCACTTTTAATCAGCTGATGCCAAGCTTTTTATACCTGTATCTTACCGTTTCTGTAGAAATACAGATATAATCAGCTGATTAAAAGTGAATTGCTCATGTTCGCGGCGCGTATATCTGTACGCACCTTAATATCACCGGTTGAAAAACATCTAACATCTTGAAAATGTATCTTTCCATCAACGTTGTTGACAGTTAATGCAGCCAGACCTGATTACAGCGCTCACACTCACATTCCGGGACGACACGTCACGGTACGATAGGACAGAAAGCTCTATGTTTATTTAGGATTTTTCTAGACATTTTAAATTGATAAATTATTAATTAATTTTGAAGAGAACATAACAGCAGGTCAAAGTAACTTACTGAGTGCGAGGTCTACTGTTCACAGAACTACTAGTTTTTAACAATATGAGGTACGAAAGGATCGAACCATAGTGAGGTCCAGGTTATAATGGAAGTGTTTGATTAGCAATGGTATTGCTATCCTTGTCTATCATTCAACAAAGCGGATAGCGCTATCTCTTTCTCGCTTTGCTCTGTTGCCAGATCGTCATTCAACAATGTATAATGATTGATTAATTAACAAATACTTCAACCCAATTATGAAATTATTAGAAAATAGAATTTCTTGCTTAATGAAATACTGTATGGTTATCCATTTTAAACGAGAATGAACAGTTTATATAGGATCAATATACCTGTATCAGCTACGGTTTATAGAAGGCATTGACAAGACAGAGGATCGGCAACGTTGCTCTCCTATCTTTCTCCACTGCTATTATAACGTGGACCTCATTCTAGAAATAGTATTATTTATGCCTACTCTTAAATGCAGGATATTCATAGAATGAGACGTTTTATAGACTTCATTTATGACAGTCATTTTGAAAACAAACTCATAAGTCTCTCAGAATGAAAGGAAATTCTGCTACCAAGATATTCCCAATCTCATTAGGTGATCTTTCTTCAAGCATATTTTATGATGTTTCCACTCCATATTTTCTATTTTTATGATCTTTTAGTTACTACTGTTGGTTTAGTCACTCTACATTATTAAAATCTCCCTTCACTTTGATCTTCATTCTCTATTAATTCTCCTCTATTCTATAGTGAGGTCCACGTTACAATGGCAGTATTTGATTGACATTAGTGTTGCTATCCTTGTCTATCATTCGATAAAGCAGATGGCGTTAGCCTTCTCCAGCTCGGCAACGTTGCCAGATTTCTTCAACAATGAAGAAATATAATCAATCATCATAATCTATCATTTGACAAAGCAGACCCGAGTAATAACACTTATTAGTAAGCGTCGTGCTCTCATTTCTCGTGTAGGATGGGTGACTGCTTAAGGCCAGCTAGGATAACAAGCTGCTTCAAAATCCTCTCCAGATGGTTCGGAGCTCACCTGACACTCAACCCATCTCTGATTATTATTAATTTCATTACTACGCATACGAGTAGCTTGAGAGTGTGAATGACTTGTGGATATCATTATCATCTAAATATTGATCACTATAGTCAGGTTCACGTTATAATGACAGTAGAGAAAGATACGAGAATAACGTTGCCGATCCTCTGTCTTGTCAATGCCTTCTATAGACGGTAGCTGATACAGGTTTATTGACGTAATTTGAAATGTTCATTCTCGTTTAAAATGGAGAACCATACAGTATTTCATTAAGCAAGAAATTCTATTTTCTAATAATTTCATAATTGGGTTGAAGTATTTTATTAATTTATCAATCATTATACATTGTTGAATGACGATCTGGCAACAGAGCAAAGCGAGAAAGAGATAGCGCTATCCGCTTTGTTGAATGATAGACAAGAATAGCAATACCATCGCTAATCAAACACTGCCTTTATAACGTAGATATCACTGAAGGATTGACTGCTTTATCTGAGGAGGGTTTGGCTTGAACTTACAGATATTGGAGAGCTTAGAAAATGACTCGATTTCCATTGGCCTTGGGTGTAACTACCTAAACTAGTCTCTCTCTTCAGATCTATTTCCATGTAAGATAGTTGTGGAGACTTGAAACCCCCTCCGATATACAGAGAATGAACTTATAGATTATTTATCTACTAAATGACAATCAAATTAATTGAAAAGATAGTATCCTATATGTTAGAATTTTTTTATTTTCAAATTTCAAGCTCATTCTTTGTTATCTCAAGCTAATTGGCTCCGAAAGGGACCAATTGAAAACTTGACAAACTGAGATCTCCACATACTGAAATCTTGAAGAATTGAAAATAGGACTATAACCATCCTCGGTAAATTAAGAATCTAAATGCAAAATATCAAGTAGATCAGTTGAGTGATAGAGACGTAATGATGCGTCATTTGTGAATTTTCTATCCCGTACCTGTATAAGCCAGTTTTTCCCTTTATTCTATTATTATAGATTATAGACTAGCAGGTACCCCGTGCTCCGCAAGGGATAAATTGAAAACTTTACTTATTGAAATCCTGAAGAATTTAGCATAAGTCTATAACCACCCTCGGTAAATTAAGAATCTAATTGCACAATTTCAAGTTGATCAGTTGAGTAGTTCAGACGTGATGATGCGTCATTCGTGAATTTCCTATCCCGTACGTGTATAAGCAAATTCTTCCCCTTATTACATCATGGAAGAAAACTAGTAGAAGAGAAAATAAAGAAGGTACAAAAAATCAGAGATAAGAAAATGGATAATTCACAACAACACATGAAAGTTAAGCTATAGTAATTTCCACGTTATAATGGAAGTGAAGAAAGATAGGAGAACAACGTTGCCCAACCACTGTCATATTAATGCCTTCTATAAACGGTAGCTGATACAGGTTTATTGATGTAATATTAACTGTTCATTCGCTAAAGGTATGCGCACACCGATGCGTACAAATTCGTTGCGGAATTTTCAAGAATTCAGACTGCGGTTTCCAAACGAAGTTTTCGTTGCGAAATATTGGGGCACGCACACTGGGAAGCGAAAATAATCGCAATGTGGAATATAATATTCGGGAATATTCGAGTTGACTTATGTTGTTTACAAGGCAGATGAAACTACTGTAGGTCCAGAACTCGCCACAAAATTCGTAACACGTAAAAGCGCTGCAAATGCTGCATGTAGCCAAAGGTGCGAAATTATTCGCAACGCATTGGTTTGCGCCAGCACATGCACCGCAAGGGTATTAAATTTCCGCACGGCAAGTTCTGCGAATTGGATTCGCACCGCAACAAAACTACCGCGTTGGTGTGCGCCTGGTATAAAACAATAAATTAAATTCTATCAAGGAAGGAATTATTTTTTTCAATAATTCCATAATGAATTTCCATAATCTTGATTGAATATTTGGTTAATTAATGATTAATCCTACATTGTTGAAAGATGATCTGGCAAAAGAGCAAAGCGAGAAAGAGATAGCGATATTTGCTTTGTCGAATGATAGACAAGGATAGCAATACCATTGCTAATCAAACACTGCCATTATAACGTGAACGCCACTATAGCCTCTGAGTTTGCGTGAAGAAAACAGATGCGGTAATTATAATGACAACAAATTTATACTCAAGCAATTTTTTCTGACTATATGTTATAGCACTCACACACGTCCTGACGTATGACTATAAACACTCTACAATCATTCAGAATACATCATGTATTCACATGAATAGCCTACATGTATGCATGAATACATGCATGATCCTCACCACCTACTTATGCTTAAGGGCT
>NW_024089255.1:0-4982 GCF_014356525.2 Nilaparvata lugens | reverse complement strand
CTCTTGGACTTGTATTGAAAGGCTGCCGATAGAGACGAATGGAGAGGCTTTTTGAAGGAGGTCAAGGCTTTGAATGAGCTGTAGCGCCAAGGAGTAAGTAAGTGGTGTCATCAACCACCCTGGAAATCATACCGATAGCAAATGTAGCTCTACTCACTTTCTTTAACATTTAGAATTTGATTTGATTTGATTAATTTTCTCTCTGGAGACTCTTTAAAGAGTATAGGAAATCGTCAAGGACTATTTGTCAAAAAAATAAGGAATATATAAACTTATATTATATACATCACATTCCACATGTACATTGCAATTAAATCCTCCAAAAAGCCTCATTCTCCATCCATAAATTGTTGAATACTGTAGTAAACCCCGTTTGCTAAATATTTTCTCAATAGCTTTTTGAAAATATCCTTATTCTCATTTTCTCTCAAAGCTGACGGCAGTTTACTCAAAAATTTCATACCCATATAAGAAGGCTTACTGAGCTGTCCTGTGGTATTGTGCAGAAAATTTACTTATTTCTAGTGTCTAATTATGTATGTCACAGTTTCTTATAAATTTTTATCTCTTATATACATGATCTTCGAAAATGTACAGTGCAGGCACAGTTAGTAGTCCTAGATCTTGTTGCATCTTACTCTGCGAGAATAATTTGAAGTGTGTTTTCCACTTCATCATCATCAATCATCAGATAAGCTTGCAGCCAAAAAAGTTGCAGCATTCACTTGTTCAAGAGACAATATTGACCGAATGCAGTGATGTCTATGTTTTAACTGGGTTTTTTTCTGTGTATGTATGATCTTTTGTCTGTATGTTTGTAACGCTTTACGGCCAAACGCGAATTCGATAAGATTTGGCAGGAACATTCCTTTTTCAACTGCGCGTCGATGTATACACGATTTTTTTTTTTGATTTTCGCATTTTAAGGGTAATATGAAAAGAAAAGGAATTCCTCCATACCCGATATCACTATATAAAATATCATCTACTCTGAAGATAGGATTAATCAGACTATAGAATTATTCATAATCAATCAGCTGACAAATGTATTATTCATTGCAGTCTATTTTCTATAAGGTCTATGATTTCAATATTTCGTTTTGCACTCATGGTATCATTTGCATGGTGCCTATCAGTATCAATATTCTCACACTGAAAATCAAACTTAATAGGTGATTAAATAATTAAATGAACTAAATAATGCTGAAGAAATTATAGTCTAAAATGATCATCACGGAACTGGATGAATTATTATATGGAATACAAATTCAAACGTGAACTGAGTTTGCTAACATTTCAAACAGGTGACATCAGATACTTGTGGATGAGAAAACTGCGTGAGGTCTACTGTTCACAGAACTACTAGTTAAGACTTTATTCGTTGAATAGTAATTAATGTTGTGTGTTAGTTTTCCAGTGATCCTGTCGATCGAGGACAACTGTTCGCTGCCGCAACAGCGCAACATGGCGGTGACAATGCAGGAGGTGTTTGGTGACATGCTGCTGGTGCAGCCCGTTGCCAAGCACGAGACGCGGCTGCCGTCGCCCTACAGTCTGCGCCACAAGATCATTCTCAAGCACAAGAAGTTGCCAGAGGGTGGAGACGAGGCTTCGGTCATGATGAAGCCCGAACAAGGTCAGTGCATCCTTCCATCTATTGAAGTGGACATTCTCAGCGTTCCCTGTCAATAAATAAGCGATAATTTTGTGTTGTTGAGAAGTTGATATTGTGGTAATATTCATATTAAATGAAAAAGACTAAGAACTTGTCCAAAAACCACAGATTTATTGATACTTAGGGCCGGTTTCCGAGCTCGGGATTTGATTGAGTTCTAGACTTTAACAGCTGGAGTCAGAAAATAGGCTTTCCGAAACGGGGCGTAGTCGTAGTCATTGTCACAGTCACGTTTGAATTAAATTTCAAGAAACTAGAAAATTAAAACAAAATAAATAAAGAGAGAATAGTGTAAATTTTCAGCTATTTTGAATTATTTAGAAATGTTAAATTCGTCAAGGAAAAACATTTCCAATTATAGAAAGGAGAAATTAAAAACTGAGAACAACAACAACTTCGTGCAACTAGTGCGCAAAGTGACAGTTTGCTGCACCGAAAGAAACGTTTACGCACGAGCCGTAGGCGAGTGCGGAATAATGGTTTCTTGAGTGCAGCAAACGAACTTTGCGCACGTATTTCACATTACTTTTTTCCTACAGTTACCATTGAATATGGAAAGTGGGTAATTATGGGTAAAATTCCCTGAAATCCATCAAATGTTTTTCTGTGTAATTTTATTATTAATAAAAACTTAAATTTATTTTAAATTGAATAACAATAATCAAATTATAATGATTAGTAATTCAATTGAAAATTAATCTGACTGCTTCAAGGGGGTTTATCTTATGTAAGCATTGAAATGTCTATAATCAAGGCAAATAATGGCAAGGCAACGCCGTTCTCCACTGCCATTATAACGTGGACCTCACTATACCACAGTCAGTGTTACCAACTTAATTTTGATTTTCCTGCACTTGTGCTCCATATAACCTACTAACTATTTTGCGTTGTCATGCTGCAAATCTGGAGTACGCAAAGTAATACTTTGCGCACTAGAGCGGAAAAGTGATTCTTTGCGGCCTGCAATCAGTGCAGAGATGCTCACTTTTCAAGGTATCTGTAGGAAAAGCTAATTTTCTGACTCCAGCTGTTTTAAGTCTAGATCTTAACTAAATCCCGAGCTCGGAAACGGCCTTAGGCCGACCGACCGTCAGTGCGTACGTCAGTCGCGCTTGTCTTTTCCATAGAGATTCCATGTATTTGTACAGAGCAGGACTGACGGCACGCATGCGCACGGTCAGGACCATGCTTTTTATACAGTGTACGAATACCATCGGTCGAGCTCGTGCCCATCCGTTCCATCGGTCGACTGACGCGCTATTGAAACAAATAGAATCTTTCAGAGCTGTACTGATCAGTAGCCCGATCGCAACATAACCAGTGTGCTGACACCTCTGCCCGACAATCAGCTGATATTGAATTGAATATTATAATGAATTAATTCAATTAATAGTGTCATGTTTGATTCAGAGTTTTTCTATACATTTCTTCAATCATTTCTAAATTTTTATTGAAAAATAATATATATTAATATTATCTACATTTATTTGATCCGTAGCTTAAAGTGACTGCAAGTATTCCCAATGGTGATACAAGCTCGAAATAACTCATCAAAATATCTGATGGAGATTCTGAGGTAGTTGAAAAATGTATCTTCACACCCAAGCAATGATGTATGAAATGATCATAGGGTGAACTTGATATCTACGTTTTTTAATCTTTCGTTTACGAAGATAATAAGCTGCAATGAAACAATCTTTAAAGGCATCCATTTGTGAGTCAGAAAAATGATGTATGGTCAGGATGGTGCATACGCACTGACGGGTCGAGCTCTAAATGTGTAAAACTGATTCATCGATGCGTACGGTCAGGATGGTACATATGCACTGACGGTCGGTCGAGCTCTGTAACGGCCTTAGAAAGACCAGTTTCTGTTATAACCATTGTCAATCACACAAACGAGTTTATCAGAGATTGACAATGGTGTAATAACCGAAACCGGTCTTCTAAGTATCAATAAATCTGTGGTTTTTTGAAAATTTCTCAGTCTTTTTCATTTAATAAGCCGATAACTGTCTATTATTACTGTTTTGGCTGGGTGAGAGTATAAGAACGGCACAGTATGAGAGACAACCAGCGTCACATAGCTTCACAAAAACAACTACTATAGAGAGGTCCACGTTATAATGGCAGTGTTTGATTAGCAATGGTATTGCCACAGTATGGAAACTCCGCTAGTAGATGGCACAACAATCCGCCATCTTGTTAGGAAGTTCCGCATTGTAATAGTATTCATGGGAGGTCGGATCACTTTACTGATCGGATCAATTGATCTCGTTCACTGCCGCGAGCCAATCAGAAGACAAGGATTGGAACTTTCTAAGGTCACGTGACTAGTATTTGTGCCATGTAAAAAACATTGGTTGATAGGCATTTGATTAATAGTTGATCCATTCTGTATCTATTCTGGGTTTTGCTATCTTGTCTATCATCAACAAAGCGGATAGCGCTATCTCTTTGCTCTGTTGCCAGATCGATTTTTAACAATGAGAAATGTGATAGTTATCAAAATATTTAAATTGATAATAAAAAGTATTATTAAATCATTGAGAAATATAATTTATCGCTTGATAATATACAATTGATAATTTAAACGAGAATGAACCTTTATTTTACATCAATAAACCGGTATCAGTTACCCTCAGACATTGACAAGACAGAGGATCGACAACGTTGTCTTCCTATCTATCTCCACTGCCATTATAAAGTGGACCTCACTGTAGATAGTCCTTATCGGCTCGAGTCAACAGTGAAATTTGAAACATGAACGCCCTACACCTTGGTAATCTTCTTACGCTAAGAATAGAAATCTCAGTACCCTTTTTGAATTATTTAATCACAACATGTTTCAACATTGATGCCATTTGCTAGTGTGATTAAGTGTGATGTTGTGATTAAATAATTCAAAAAAGGTACTGAGATTTTTATTTTTTTTCTACTTCTAAGCTATCTTTTCCCTATGCTTTTCCCAGAACTGTCCTTTTTCTAATTTGTTCTATTATTCTATTGTTCTTCTTGTCTTTTTTTTGTAAACGGGTTTAATGGGGTTGATTGATTGTACAGGTAAAGAAATGGACCTGCGAAACACGGGAAAAAGGGCATATTGTACCTGGAAGATCTGTCGATAAAAAATGGAATCCTCACTTCTTTTTCTGACTCACCACAAACTATTCTACACGGATAGTTTCGAAGTGGACTGACGCTGATGAAGGCGAGGATGATGAGGCTGAACCTCAAACTTTCCTCAAACTCAAAGAGGTATTTCAAGAATCATTTTTAACGCTTATTTTAGAATTCATGTCAATAC
>NW_024089254.1:0-5021 GCF_014356525.2 Nilaparvata lugens | reverse complement strand
ATAACACAGAATTGATGGCTTTTGCTTGATGTACCTTATGGGCTAAGAAATCGTAATCATAAAAATGTTCATAGGCGTCAAATAAAAAAATAATCCAAGAGATGGAAAAAGTAATTATCCAATTAATTAATATGTTTTGACAGTAAACAGAGTACATAACATTTGGAAATTGGATGTTCAATCGTGTGATTGAGTAGGGCGCGACTACCGGAAGGTTAATAAAATATAATTAATTATTTTAAACGAGGATGAACAGTAATAATTACATCAATAAACCTGTATCAGCTACCGTCTATAGCAGACATTGACAAGGACAGAGGTCGGCAACGTTGTTCTGCTATCTTTCTTTTTCTCCACTGCCATTATAACGTAGACCTCACTATAGAATAGATGCAGAAAAGGAAGATTTGGAGGAAAATGAGATGGACAAGGTTGTTGATTATGGTGATTCTGTGTATTCTATACTAGTAGTTCTGTGAACAGTAGACCTCACGCAGTATTCTCATTCACAAGTACCTGATTGAAACTATAGACCTTATGGAAATACAGCAATAGACGGCTTCTCCACACATCTGTGAATCACTTGTCAGTGATTTATGATGAATAATTCTATAGTCTGATTTTTACTCTAATATTGGCGTATGAAGAGGACTCCTTTTTCCTTTTACATAATCCTTGAAATGCAAAAATTCCAAAAACCTTGTATATACGTCGACGCGCAATTAAAAAAGGGACATACCTGTTAAATTTCATGAGAATCTATTACCGCGTTTCGCCGTAAATGCGCAACATATAAACATTTAAACATTTAAACATTAAGAGAAATGCCAAACCGTCGACTTGAATCTTAGACCTCACTTCGCTCGGTCAAATATAATAAAGGAAAGAATTGGCTTATAAACTTACGGGATAGGAGTTTCACGAATGACGCATCATCTCGTCAGAATACTGTGGATGATTCACTTGAAATTTTGCATAATTAACGAGGATGGTTATAGACCTGTTTCAAATTTCAAAGATTCAGTACGTCAAGTTTTCAGTTTGTCAAGTTTTCATTAGACCATTGCGGAGCACGGGTTATCAGCTAGCCTGCAATATAATAAAGAATATAATATAAATGTTTATATGTTGCGCATTTACGGCGAAACGCGGTAATAGATTCTCATGAATTTCATTGGCTTATAAACTTATGGGATAGGAGATTCACGAAATGGACGCATCATCACGTCTGAACTGATTCACTTAATCTTGAAGGTAGATGGAATCTTGAAGGTCAGATTGTCTATGCAGTATAGAGTGAATAAATTGTAGACTAGCAGGTAGTATAATGGGTCTAATGAAAACTGACTACTGAAATCTTGGGGAATTTTGAATAGGTCTAGACCATCCTCGGTAAATTAGAGACATTATGCAAGATTAAAATCTTGCATATTGTAGATTAAAATCTTGCATAATGTCTCTTAATTTACCGAGGATGGTTACAGGCCATTCCCAAACTCTCAGGATTCCAGTAGGTCAGTTTTCAGTTTGTCAAGTTTCCATTAGACCCTTTCTGAGCATTGGTCAACTGCTAGTCTACAATTTATTCACTCTATACTGCACATGCAATCTGACTTCACAGGGAATATATAGCCGTTTAATTGATTGATGGAGTATTGGGAATTGAAGGACTCTACGATTAAGCTGAATTATTGATTGGCACATTATTGATGATGAGATTAGTTGATTAAAATTGACAGAAGATAGCAAATTGACGGATGGATTCGTGCAGATATCATCAAATCAATCGGCTAATTTGAAGTATTTCAAAATGATTGGGAGCACAATAATTGAGTCTACCTTATGAAATTATACCTATAGGCAGAGAGGCCGCGTTATAGTGAAAGTGGATATAGATGTGTGAACAGTGGCATCTTCAAAAAGTTTTATTCATCGAAGAATAATTTCTACCTTTCAAGAATTCACTTTAATCCATGTTGGGTATTTCATGATTTGTACATTCTGATTTTAAGTAGAAGGCATTTTTTGTATATGATTTGGAACCCTTTCAGTTCCATGGTTATTTTTTTAAGCATAAAATGATAGCAATAATTATTCTAAATCTAAACCTGAAAAATGATATCCTATATGTCAAGAATCACAAACACACTAAAATCTATTTCTATCATAGAGTGAAAATACTATTGACTTTTATCTATAGTGAGGTCCACGTTAAATGGCAGTGTTCGTTAGCAACGGTATGCTATCCTTGTCTATCATTCCACAAAGCGGATAGCGCTATCTCTTCTCGCTTCGCTATGTTGCCAGGTCGTCTTTTAACGATGTAGAATTGATAATTAAATAACGAAATATTTCATCTAATTATGAAAATCATTATTAAATTTATTGAAAAATATGTTTTCTGGCTTACTAAAATGTAATTGATTATTTGAAACGAGAATCAACAGTTAATACAACATCAATAAACCTGTATCAGCTACGTCCATAGAAGACATTGACAAGACAGAGGATCGGCAACGTTGTTCTCCTATCTTTCTCCACTGTCATTATAACGTGGACCCCACTACAGTAGCTTGTCTCTGATTCTATCGGGGACCGAGCTTCGCTCTGGTGTACAAAAGCATGAAAAATTTATTACCAAAGAAGAAATTATAATAACATTCATAGAGAAATTTTTTTCTATCGAATCACAGTAAATTGAGATTAATTCGCAGAGGAATGCAAAAATTTTCCTCACAAAGGCCCAGTTGCACAAAAGCCGGTTGAATTTTAATCCTGGTCAACTGCACGTGAACCAAATCAGAGAAGACCGAGAGATAGATCTACTGGCATTAATCAGGATTGAAAATAACCCGGCTTTTTGCAACCGGCACTAAGTACCTGATTGAATGATTACAAAAGTTCAACAGCTAAGTCCATAATTTTGACACAGTCCCACACACATGAACTCGCACTCACTTCCATCACCAACAGACGACGAAATAATTATTATCAGATGTTTTTCCCAGGATGAATAATAATATGCTTTTAATGTCCTTCAGCGAGTTTTTCCAGGGATGAGATCTAGTGCAATCGTATCTTTATATATTATAAACCTACTATGTTCGGAATTTCGTGAGTATCGTTAGAGCCGTTCTCGAGATCCGGTGAAATACAAACATATAAACATCTAACATTCAAACATCTAAACAGAAGTTGCTAGTTTAATAGAATTGGATACACATGACATGTAATATACAGAACAAAGTAAAACTTTTTATTATTTTTGTAACATAAATAGTTCGACAAAGTGGTCAAGCAGAAAATAAAATTTCAACTTGAAAGCTTTTCTTGAGATTTGACGACTTTTAACTAAAGCATTTAACATTTACATTCATCCCAACAACTCCTGGTTGAAGCTATCAACATAGATAAGAACTAAAAAACATTTTGCTCATCAATAATCATTTTCCCCTCTAACGAACCATGTAATTGAGAAACATTGATTGTTTTTCAGTGATTCTACTCCGAATTTTTCGACTGCAATTTCAAAGTTCATCAACTCTCGTTTCATCTGAACCAGAACTTTCTGTTTTCACTGTCTTTGATTTCCTCAACATTCAATGGAGCATATAAAATAAGATACTACGAAAACAACACAAAATATCCGTCATTGCTAAATATACTAGTAGTTCTGTGAACAGTAGACCTCACGCATTATTCTCATCCACAAGTACCTGATTGAAACTATAGACCTTATGGAAATACAGCAATAGACTGGCTTCTCCACACATCTGTGTAATCACTTGTCAGCTGATTTATGATGAATAATTCTATAGTCTGATTTTTACTCTAATATTGGCGTATGAAGGAGGATCCTTTTTACTTCTTATTATCCTTGAAATACAAAATTTCCAAAAACCTTGTATATACGTCGACGCGCAATTTAAAAAGGAACACACCTGTCAAATTTCATGAAAATCTATAACCGCGTTTCGCCGTAAATGCGCAAAATATAAACATTTAAACCTTAAGAGAAATGCCAAACCGTCGACTTGAATTTCAGACCTCACTTCGCTCGGTCAAATAGCAAGTGAAAAGCGATTCTATGCTCTGTAATATTGAAATATAAATGTATTCTAATTTCTTTTTTAGTACAATAGTATCATAGATAAAAGATAGCATACGGAGATATCCCAAGTGTATGGTCGTTCATGTTCCAATTTCCAATCAGATTCCTGTTTAACTCAAGCCGATTACTGTCTACTACTGTCTATTATTACTGATTTGACCAGGCGAGAATGTAAGAACGGCACAGTATGTGAGACTACCAGCGTCACATAGCTTCACCAAGAACAACTACTACTAGGATTATCGGCTTGAGTTAACAATGAAATTTAGAACATAAACGCCCTATACCATGGGATATCTCCTTGTAATATCTTTTCCCTATGATAGTATTTTGAAGCATAGAGAAAATATAGCATAATAAGTAGATATCCCATGGTATAGGGCGTTTATGTTCCAAAATCAACGTTAACTCAAGTCCTAGTAGTTTGGGTGAAGCTATGTGATGCTGGTAGTCTCTCATACTGTGACGTTCTTACACTCTCACCTCAACAAAACAATAATAATAGACAGTAGACGACAGTAATTGGCTTCAGTTAACAAAAAATCGGCTTGAAATGAGGGGCATAATTTATCTATTCCATGGAATATCTTCTTATGCATTCTAAGAAGATAATACTTTGCCTACAGAAACTTTCCCTACTTTCCCTCATTACCTAGAAAATGAGATAAACCTCATTACCTAAAAAATGGGTTAAACCTCATTACCTAAAAAATGAGATAAACCTCATTACCTAAAAATTATTCCTTATTTCTCAAGAGTCATTCCTCGATCCAAATCCTACAATGAATATCTTTGTAACTTCTGTTTTATAGTTTCTCAAGTACAGCTCCAATCAACACATCTCTTCAAAAAAACATTCATCCACCCTGAAATACTAACCTTTTCCAAAGAATACCCCACTAAAATTTAT
>NW_024089252.1:0-5049 GCF_014356525.2 Nilaparvata lugens | reverse complement strand
TCAACAGGCTTGATGAGGGATAGGGCCGTTTGCACAGTAACAGTTTAGACTAAATTTCATTTTTAAGTGGATAAAATCCGTATGAAGTCTCGTGGTTATAATGTGTTACATTTTGAGTTTAAGCTACCAGCTGATTAAATTCAGTTTAAGCTTTGACTGTGCAAACGGCCCTAAGAGAGTTAGCTGGATTCGAATTTTATCTATTTGTTCATTCATTTATCACAAAAACAAGGAAGACTATAGGCATTTCGATGTAATTTTCAGGTTGATTTCATGGCAAAATTCGGCTACCTTCAGATCGACAATAATAACGATGGACCACAGGCGCTTATCGATCCGAATTCCATGTCAGATGCGCTGAAAACTGTGCAAAGTTTTGGAGGCATTCCTCAAACTGGCCTATTGGATGAGGCCACTATCAAGGTAGGCTATAAACAGTCCCATTGTGGAAATATAGCATAAAAAGATAGATATACCATAGAGAAAAGATAGCATAAGAAGATATCCCATGGTTTGTAGAATTCATTCAAAGTTTGAAAGTTCTGTATCAAATTTTGGTGTTGTGTATCAAGTTGAGATAATACTGTATCGTGTTCTGTTGATAATGTACCATGTGTGGTGATATTATTCATGGGATACAATAGAGAAAGAATAGCATAAGAAGATATCCCATCGTTTGTTGAATTCATTCAAAGTTTGGAAGTTTTGTTATCAAATGTTGGTGTTGTATATCAAGTTGAGATGATAATGTATCATATTGTGTTGATATTGTACCGTGTGTGAAGATACTGCACCATTCTTGGTGATACAATAGAGAAAATATAGCATGAAAGATGTCCAATGGTTTGTAGAATTCATTCAAAGTTTGGAAGTTTTGTATCAAATTTTGGTGTTGTGTATCAAGTCGAGATGATACTGTATCATATAATGTTGATCATAAAAGTGATCATATTAAAATGATCATATTATGTTGGTACTGTATAATGTATGGTGATACTGTATCATTCTTGGTGATACCGTAGAGAACAGATAGCATAAGAAGATATCCCATGGTTTGTAGAATTCATTCAAAGTTTGGAAGTTTTGTATCAAATGTTGGTGATGTGTATCAAGTTGCAATTATACTGGATCATATAATTATTATGCTGATCATTTAAAGTGATCACATCAAAATTATCATATTGTGTTGATACTGTACCATGTGTGGTGATTCTGTATAATTTTGTGGTGATACCAAAGAGAAAAGATAGCAAAAGAAGATATCCCTTTTTATGTACCAAATTTCAATCCGATTCTTTGTTCACTCAATCTGAATACTGTCGACTACTGTGTATTATTGGCCGGATGAGAGTGTAAGAACGGCTTAGTATGAGAGACTATTACTAGCGTCACATAGTTTCACGAAAAATAACTACTAGGACTATCGGCTTGAGTTAACGAAGGAGTTAGGAATATAAACGCCCTATAGGCTACCTTGAGATAGCATTGCTTATGCTATTTATTATCTATGATAGTATCTACCTTCTTAACATTCCATATCAACCTGTGAGAGCTTTTATGGAATCAATAAAGTCTTTTGAGCTTGATGATTTCATTGAGAGTTCATTCCAATCAATCAGATTATTGGTACATTACCTATCCATTTTGAAATTACACTCTGGTGATAAAATTAATTGATTCACAAGCTTAATTATTATTACAATCAATTGTATGGAATATATTATTGTTGGGATATATACTTGTCTTACTAGCTTCATTCATAACTCTTTTTTAAATATTGAATTGCATTGATGGAATTGAAATATTGTATATAAATTTAATATACAATTTAATGTGAGTGATACTTTAAAACACATTACTCAACATGGTTTTCAGTTGATGCAAAGACCACGATGCGGTGTACCAGATATCCTACCGAACAACCGTAAAAAACGAGAAATTCCTTGGTCTTATGGCTGGAACAAAGCTTTCATCACCTATTTGTAAGTTTGAAAATCAGTTTCATATAGTATTGAGCCATACAGCCTATACAACAAGATAATACAATGGAATAGGATTGCATGTAGCCTGTAGTGATAAAAAACCTTTCACCTTCATAGGGCCCCATGCTTCAATATGAGCTCACACTCTTTTGAACTGAGATTTGTAGTCCAGATAACTAAACACTTGTCTCGTTTTTCTATAGTTCAGATAACTAACTATATTGTGAGCTGAATATTAGACCATTCCAAGTTTCAGGCTCATTCACTTGAATCATTTGTAGGATTATCCTCAGTTTGATCAGTTTTACTCCATTCGGAGTGCAACTTGCATTAAATGGCACTCAATTCAAGGTATCTGTATCCACAGTACAATGAATTCAATGCGAATTATTGAATTATAAATGATAATTTATTAATAATAAATAATATGTATTAATAATAAATGATAATAAAGAAGGAATAATCTCAAGAAAACGACGCTGTTTGTCATGCTATATATTTATATTCATTTATATTCGAAATAGAATAAATATATTGCTGCTGTTAATTGAACCATAGAGAAACGATAGCATAAGTAGATATCCCATGGTATAGGGCGTTATGTCACAAACTTTACTGTGATCCCAAGCCGATAGTCACATAGTTCTTCCCTATGCAGCTGTGTGACGCTGGTAGTCTCTCAAATTGTGCTGTTCATACACCTCACCCAACAAAACGTAAAAATTGACAATAATCGACAGTAATCGGCTTGAGATAACAGTAAAAGTTGCGACATAAATTCCCTATACCATGGGATATCTACTCACGGTATTGTTTCTCTATGATTGAACTTTATGAATTCCAGAAATTCGAGATCAATAAACGTATTAGTTGAACAATGAAGTCGTTAAAATTTGAGCGCTCAATTCAAAATATCTCTTGATTCAACAGTTCATTATCAGGCTAATGTTCATAGACATAAGCACTTAAGCCTAGTTTAAACATCGCCAATTGGCGAAAAGTTGTATTTGGACAATTGTCATCACGTGGTTGCGAATTGTTGGTGGCCAAGCCAGTTGAACGAGAAGATACGTGCCAACTATTGGAACGTCAGTTGACAGCTAAACATGTCCGAGCTCTCGTCATCTGTTGTGACTGAACAGCTGAACTGGCAAAACCAAGACAGCACTACTGGCCTACACCATTCACACGGCGCCAATTGTCGCGACAACTGAGATTCCGAGTGGTGGGGGGCTCGCTGGGCACAATTGACTGTCCATAGTCTACTCCCGGAGACAGTTGAATTTCGTGCCAATTGTTGGAACAGTTGGCAAGACAATTGGCCTGAACTGTTTATACGAAGAATTAGTAATTTAGTGTAATTTAATTTCATGCCAGACAATAATTTCAGTTGCATTATGATAATTGTCTCGCCAATTGGCATCCTATAAACTAGGCTTTAGGCCTACATCAAGTTACTGGGAAATAAGAGGGTTCATTCCATCCATGTAATATCATTCTATGCATTCTATTGGATTTATTATTTTCATGAATGAACGTTCAACCTTTCGAACTGAGAATAGGCTAATTCAGAACTTATAATCATGATATAACAATAAGTTTTATTGAATTTTCCGCTCATTCTAATCTGTTTCAGTGTAGGCGAAACATTCAAAATCTCAAGAGACCTGGCAAGAATCGAAATAAAGGATGCATTTGAGAAATGGGAGAAATATTCGAGGTTGAAGTTTATTGAGACATCGGACAAAGAAAAAGCAGATATCGTTATCCTTTTCAAATCGGGGAATCATGGAGATGGGTAAGTGTTTGTTTCTCTGTTATCTAAGCCTTTGTTTTATTAATGCATCATCTTACAAAGCTAACTCACAAACTAAACAATCATTGATCATTATCATTCAATCATTAAGAATAGTTATTTGTGCAACTAGTGCGCAAAGTGACAGTTTGCTGCACCGCAAGAAACGTTTACTTGGTTTCTTGAGTGCAGCAAACAAACTTTGCGCATGAATTTCACATTAAATTTTTCCTACAGTTACCATTGAATATAAAAGTGGGTAATTATGGGTAAAATTCCCCTGAAATCCATCAAATGTTTTTCTGTGTAGTTTATTATTAATAAAAACCTTAATTTATTTAAAATTGAAAATAATAATTGAATTATAATGATAAGTAATTCCATTGAAAATTTATGTGACTGCTTGAAGGGAGTTATGTCATGTAAGCATTGAAATGACTAAATGAGGCATATAATGGCAAGGCAACGCTGTTCTTCCACTGCCATTATAACGTGGGCCTCACTATGAGTGCAGTTACCAACTTAATTTTGATTTTCCTGCACTAGTGCTCCATATAACCTACTAACTATTTTGCGTTGTCATGCTGCAAATCTGGAGTACGCAAAGTACTCACTTTGCGCACCAGTGCGGAAAAGTGATTCTTTGCGGCCTGCAATCAGTGCAGAAATGGTCACTTTTCAGGGTATCTGTAGGAAAAAATATTTTCTTGGCGAATTAATTGATTTATTTGAACAAAATAGTTTAAAATGAACAGTTAATATTTCAAAAGATATACCGGATCAGCTATCCTCTATAGAAGGCAGTACCAAGGCTAAAGCTATTACCAATGGCGAATAAACCAGAATCGGAAACGCTGTTCTTCTATCTTTCTTCACTGTCATTATAACATGGACCTCACTATAGTTTTAGGTAATTTTACCATCGGGAATTATTCAATGTTTCTCTAAATTCCAATATCATGTGCCAAATTCATAATTTTTCTCCTCCTCTCTGCACAGGAATCCATTTGATGGAAAGGGTTATATCCTCGCTCACGCTTTCAGTCCAAGCGATTATCATGGAATCAGTGGCGATATTCATTTTGATAACGATGAAAATTGGGCAATAGATTCCAATCGGCATGGTAAGTCCTCAAGAACAATCTATTCTGATGAACTATCACAAATTTTCTTCTTCTTGTTCTTCTTCTTCTTCTTCTCCTCCTCTTTCTTCTTCTCCCGTCTTCTTCTTCTCTTCCCCATTCTCCTTCTTTTCTCCCCCCCCCTTCGTCC
>NW_024089251.1:0-5055 GCF_014356525.2 Nilaparvata lugens | reverse complement strand
TCCCCCCCCCTTCGTCCCCCTTCTTCCTTCTAAGAAAGAAGAAGAAGAAGAAGAAGAAGAAGAAGAAGAAAAGAAAGAAGAGGAATTGCAAGAGGAAGAGGAAGAAGAAGAGAAAAATCATGATGAAATTATGTGATGATAGTGAGAGATGTTAGTAACAGAAGGGAATGAGAAAATGAAGAAAGATAGGAGAATGAAATTGTAAACAAAAAGGGTAACATTGATTACAAATCAAGTCTGATTAAATTCTATTTATCTTTTAAATCAGTAGATTTGCGTAAATTTCAAAGGACAAAAAATCCGTGATTATATTAGAGGATTAAGTTTCTCTTCGAGCAGTAATAGAAAGTTTTGAAAAATGGTCAATGTTTTGAACGGATAGTATTGGACTCTAGTGGCCTTCCACCGGCTATAGCTGAAGGTGAAGCCAGATATAACCATGTTTAGTTAGTTATATGGCCAGAGCCTAAACCAAATTTTAGACAGTTCTGTCTAGAATACCCTTGTTTACTTGTTACTTGTCTAGGTAAACCTAAGGACAGAAACTGTAGAAGAGTGGAAAGCTCATCTTTTCCTTATTTGTCATCTTTTTCCCTATTTGCTGCCTGCCTTGTTTGTTCTGCTGCTTATTCAGCTAAGGTATGAATGTTTGAAGGTCTCCTTGTGAGTACAAAGTTTGCTAATTGAATAAAACATATATCCAGTGTGAATTTCAAGTTTCAACCGGGAGAGATGTGAACAGCTTTATGTTCCGAGTGAAAGGGATGTGAATAACTTTAATGAATGGGTAGCCTATAATCCTATTATATTAAGCGAGCAATTTCTGTATTTATATATATCTGGTTATTTCTATATCTGGGACTATTTTCTATATCTGGTTATTTCTATTTCTGTATTACAGGACATAAATTAAAATTTACATCCTGTAAATTTATGTTTCATAAAAATAATTACACTTGTAAAATCACCTGTCTATTCGCCTGTATTAGAGTTCCTTTATTTTAATTGATGTTTTCATTGGCCAGCGAGCCTAATATAATATTGAACAAAGTGCTATACTTAAATGTTTTGGTGGAAAATCTACATTATCAAATTTTTGACAATGGACAGATTGCATCCATGCTGGAAAATACCTTTGTTAATGATAAATAGTTGAGAAATTTTAATAACTACTTAACTTACATAACTTATTATAACAGTTATGTGAGTAGTAATGTTTCAAAAAAGTTAATTATCAAATGTTAATAATTAAATTAACGACATTAATTAAATTTGTTTAGTAAAAAACTTAAAACTTCATGGACGTACATTTTGTGAATATTTTCAATAACGCTTTATTGAGGAAAGCTTAATATAAACCATAATATTTATTATATTTCATAATATTTATATGTTTCCTGCATCATATTGTGAGAAATTCTGTCCTGGAAAATTCTTGGCCTACGAATAATAACATAGTCATCTTTACCAGAACTAGAACTAATCCATTTTATCACATTGCCTTTTCAACAAAATTTCGCTTTTCAAGATTCTACCTAAACTTGTGAAAGTTTTAGGATACTCTAAACAATGATAAAATATTCAACATCTTACAGGTCCAGTAATACAGGAAGTTTCTTTTTATGGAACACAACTATGATAAAATCCTGTATTATTTATGTAATACAGGCAAATGTCTTGGAAATTTTTAGGGATAATTGTTTATGAAACACAAACTTTTAAATTTTACTGTAATACAGGAACTTTCCTGTATTACAGGACTGTAATTTCATGAAACAGCCCCAGGTTATCTTATATCTGGTTATTTATGTTTAACGGATCTCGAAAACGGCTCTGACGATTTTCACAAAATTTGGAACATTGTTGACCGAGCGAAGTGAGGTCTAAGATTCAAGTAGACGGTTTGGCATTTCTCTTAATGTTTAAATGTTTAAAGTTTGAATGTTGAATGTTTAGTGTTGAATGTTTCAATGTTTTATGTTGGCATTTACGGCGAAACGCGCGGTAATAGATTTTCATGAAATTTGACAGGTTAGCCTATGTTCCTTTTATAATTGCGCGTCGATGTATTACACAAGATTTTGGAAATTTTGCATTTCAAGGATAATATAAAAGGAAAAAGGAGCCTCCTCATACGCCAAATATCGAGTGAAAAATCAGACTATAGAATTATTCATCATAAATCAGCTGACAAGTGATTACACAGATGTATGGAGAAGCCAGTCTATTGCTGTATTTCCATAAGGTCTATAGTTTCAATCGGGTAATTGTGGATGAGAATAATGTGTGAGGTCTACTGTTCACAGAACTACTAGTAGGTTTATGATATGAAGATTCGATTGCACTAGTTCTCATCCTTGGGAAAACTCGTTGAACGACATTAAAAGGATAATTCATCCTTGGTTGAAACAGCTGTGGATATTTAAAAAGTGAGCCAGCTGTGAAATATGAACACGATCATTCTAGAGAATTGTGTTCTGTTTATCAATAATGAAAATAACAAGCGAAGCTCGCGTGCCCGATATTATTGTATAACTCTCTATATAGTTCGTATTTATTTATTTTTATTTATTCATTTATTGTATAAAATAGGTACTATAATCATAATACAATTATGACATTGGAGGAAAAACTAGGCTAAGCCTGTACTATTTCTATCCAAAAATGTTGATAAAATGTTAATGTTAAAATTAATATTTATTGTAGGCTATACTATCTCTATTCTACACACACCCGATTATTTGTATCTTCAAACGATGAATCTGTAGAACAAAGTATAATCATTTTCAATCCTATTCTCGAATCAGTTGAATTATCTTCCCAGAAATAATAAGTATTTGAAATTTTGGATCATCTTAAGCCCATTCTCAAATCAGCCTAATTGTCTTCCCAGAAATCATCAGTATTTGAAAGTTTGATTGTATGGTATGAGATGTTGTGGTATTTCTCCATACTTGAAAGAATAAGACTTTGATATTGTCAATACCACTTTTATTTATTCGAAAATTAATTCATAATTCAGTACCAGGTTTCATGGTAACACGTACCACATCTTCAGCTTAACTAATATGTTTGTTTGTGAAGTAGTTCCTCCAACAACAACAAACCACATTAGTTAAGCTGAAGATGTGGTAGGTGAACTAATATGTTTGTTTGTTAAGTAGTTCCTCCAACAACAACAAACCACATTAGTTAGCTGAAGATGTGGTAGGTGAACTAATATGTTTGTTTGTTAGTAGTTCCACAACAACAACAAACCACATTAGTTAAGCTGAAGATGTGGTAGGTGAACTAATATGTTTGTTTGTGAAGTAGTTCCTCCAACAACAACAAACCACATTAGTTAAGCTGAAGATGTGGTAGGTGAACTAATATGTTTGTTTGTTAAGTAGTTCCTCCAACAACAACAAACCACATTAGTTAAGCTGAAGATGTGGTAGGTGAACTAATATGTTTGTTTGTGAAGTAGTTCCTCCAACTACAACAAAACCACATTAGTTAAGCTGAAGATGTGGTAGGTGAACTAATATGTTTGTTTGTGAAGTAGTTCCTCCAACAACAACAAACCACATTAGTTAAGCTGAAGATGTGGTAGGTGAACTAATATGTTTGTTTGTGAAGTAGTTCCTCCAACAACAACAAACCACATTAGTTAAGCTGAAGATGTGGTAGGTGAACTAATATGTTGTTTGTGAAGTAGTTCTCCCACAACAACAAACCACATTAGTTAAGCTGAAGATTGGTAGGTGAACTAATATGTTTGTTTGTGAAGTAGTTCCTCCAACAACAACAAACATATTAGTTAAGCTGAAGATGTGGTAGGTGCTACCATGAAACCTGCTACTGAATTATGAATTAAGTTTCGAATAAATGAAAGTGGTATTGACAATATCAGAGTCTTATTCTTTCAAGTTCTCGAAAGTTTAGATAATTTTTAAGCCCATTCTCAAAATCAGTCGAATTTTCATCCCAGAAATCATTAGTATTTGAAATTTTGGATCATTTTCAAGCCCATTCTCAAATCAATCGAATTGTCTTCCCATAAATCATTAGAATTGAAATTGTTTCCCAGAAATCATTGTTATTTGAAATTTTTTATTAATCATTCAATCACACCAATGCAGTCTTGAATACATTCTTGCATCTAACAAAGTTGACAAGATTGCAATACTGTGATAATTATGTGAAATATAAGGAGTAATCTTCAATCAAATTTCAATGTCATAATATATTTACAAATTAACAAATATGGAAGATAACTATACTATTGTGTGATAAAAGTTGAAATTATCTTCCCAGAAATCATTAGTATTTGAAATTTTGGATTAATAATTTAATCAGTACTGAATACATTCTTGCATCTAACAAAGTTGACAAGATTGCAACACTGTGATAATTATGTGAAATATAAGGAGGAATCTTCAATCAAATTTCAATGTTATAATATATTCACAATTGAAAAAATATCATAGATTACTTTAGTAATGTGTGATAAATGTTATTCGTTATAGTCAGCACCTGATAACATTGCTTTGCTATCCTTTTCCTTGTCATAAGGAATAACATATAGCTCTATCTATAACTCCGTACCTATATAGAATGCGTTGGAAAAAGAAACGTGTCAACAATGTCTTCTTATCATATCCACTGACTTTAAAACTCACTATAGAATACTGGATCAATAGAAAAGCATTCATACTATAGTGAGATTCTCGTTATAATAGCAATATTCGATTAACATTGGTGTTGCTATCCTTGTCTATCAATAACAAAGCAGATAGCACTATCCTTTTCCACTTCCGCGACTTTTCCAGATGGTCTGGAAAAGAAAGATTCAATCAATATTGGAGTATGAAGATGTAGTTGATTTTTTTATTCTTGTCGAATAGCTTTTAATGATTATCCAAAAAAGAGAAGTTAATATTATGTAACCGGTGGAGGTATTTTTAACCCTACACACACCTGACATTATTTCTGTAACCGGTGACATATTTGTCTATTAGTTTAATCTTCCAAAATATGGAATCTATAAGAATACATGTGATTCGATAGTAT
>NW_024089250.1:0-5031 GCF_014356525.2 Nilaparvata lugens | reverse complement strand
GTATTCTTGCAGACTATACGGCCCTAAAAGTCAAGTTCAAGAACTGAACTTGAATCTACTATACCAATGTAAACTCTGCTCAAGTTCGTTGATTCAATTAGATGTATAAGAACTTTTGCATAGAATGTATCTATTTTGCAAACTTGAAGTCAAGTTTATTTACAAGAGCAGAAACTTGAATCTACTATAGCAATGTAAACCCTTTTTCAAGTTCAGTGGATGTTGGAACATGCTTCACTATTGGATACAACTTGAATCTTGTACAATCCAACCTACGAATGGGAAATTGAGATAAAAGCAGTTGTCAGTCAATATTATAATGTATAAGGCTGGCCACTAACCGTAAACATAGCTTGTTATTATTATTCATGCAATTTGCTGTTTGTCAAAGGTATTTTGATGTCAGGTAAAAAAGAATAGAATCAATTAATAAATCAATCAATCAATCTGCGTCTAGTTGGTTGTAATTCTCCTCTGTCCTCTCAGTTCTATCTCTCATCCTTCTTCTTCTTCTTCTTCTTCTTCTTCTTCTTCTTCTCCTTCTTCTTCTTCTTCTTCTTCTTCTTCTTCTTCTTCTTCTTCTTCTTCTTCCCCGTTTACTTCTTCATCGTATTACTCTTATTGTTTATCAAGGAGATTTAAGAAATACATCTTCGCTGTGAATTTATTTTTCTGAGTTTTTATTTCTGTCTCCTCATTATCTTTGTAATACGATTTTAAGTATTAAATAAGTATTAAGATTATGAAAATTTTTGCAATTATTCCTGCAATTTTGCTGTTTGGAGAATAAAATCAATTTATAAATCAATCAATCTCTGTCTTGTTTTTGTCATTCTTCTCCGTCCTCTCCGTTCTTTCTCTCCTCCTACTCCTCCTACTCCTCCTCCTTCTTTCCCTTCTTCTTCTTCTACTTCCACTTCTTCTTATTCTTTTTCTCCTCCTCCTCACCCATTATACACGAGGAAAGGTATGTTTGATATTTCTGCCACTACACTCAACCTGTTGAATATTTTCGTTACACCTCGGCAAAGCAGAGAATCGGCAACCATGCTCTCCCATCTTTCTCCACTGCCATAACACACAATTTCAATTTTGAAATTATACACGTAAAATTCTAACTTTATCTTGGACAGAGTCATCAACTACAAATTTGGAAGAAAAATAACACAAGATTACTCTATTATTTTATCTATCAATGTTATTACATCAGTGTCATTTGAATCGTGGATAAATAAATAAATTAATATAGTGATGTCCACGTTATAAAGGCAGTATCTGTTTAGCAATGGTATTGCCATCCTTGTCTATCATTCAACAAAGCGGATAGCGATCGTCATAGCCAGATCATCTTTCAACAATGTAGAATTAATAGTCAATTAACAAAATATTTCATCTTCATTAAGAAAATTCATTATGAAGTTATTGGAAAATATAATTTCATGCTTAACAAAATTTAATCGATTATTAACAAAATTTTTCATCTTCATTAAGAAAATTCATTATGAAGTTATTGAAAAATATAATTTCATGCTTAACAAAATTTAATCGATTATTTTGAACGAGAATGAACAGTTAATATTACATCAATAGACCTGTATCATTGAATGAAAGAGACTAAGAAATTGTCAAAAAACCACAGATTTATGGATACTTAGAAAGACCGGTTTCGGTTATCACACCATTGTCAATCTCTGATAAACTGAAACTAAATACAAGAACAGCAGAATTTATACTAGTAGCCGAGTACTGCTATTGGTCAAGGGCATGAACGCCTCTCATGCTGGGCCAATGACAGTCGTTCATACCCTTGACCAATAGCAGTACTCGCCTACTAGTATAATTCTGCTGCTCTGTATTTAGTTTTTAGTTTATCAGAGATTGACAATGGTGTAATAACCGAAACCGGTCTTTCTAAGTATCAATAAATCGGTAGTTTTGTTGACAATTCTTAGTTTTTTTCATTCAATAGAAATTATCACAATATCACTTCAGCTACACAAAAAAAAACCTGTATCAGCTACCGTCTATAGAAGACATTGACAAGACAGAGGATCGGCAACGTTGTTCTCCTATCTTTCTGCTCTGCTATTATAAGAGGAACCTAACTAAACACTCAATCGAGGAGAGGTTTCCTTAGAATTCCTGCTACTTCACTCAATCAAGGAAAGTTCTATTTGATTTTTTCGATACACTTCGGAAAGGCAGAGTATCAGCAACCATGTTTTCCTATCTTTCTCCACGACCTCACTATACACTAAACCGAGGAAATTTGTGTTTAATATTTCCTCTACTACACTCAATCGAGAAAAAGTCTATTGAATATTTCGATACACTTCGGAAAGGCAGAGTATCAGCAACCATGTTTTCCTATCTTTCTCCACTGCCGTTATAACGTCGACCTCACCATACACTAAACCGAGGAAATTTGTGTTTAATATTCCCTCTACTACACTGAATCGAGGAAAACTCTATTTAATATTTTCGCCACTACACCTCTCATTCAAGAAAAGAGCTTTTTAATATTTTGGCCTCGTGTTTTTTATGACCGTGTTAGTTACAGGGCACTCGAAATTGTGCTGGTTTTACACGGGCTGACCGATTTAGGTTTGCACTGACCCAGCAATAAACGGCCGACATTTTTACGATCAAAAGACACTTGCAATATGCTGGTCTGTTTTTATATTTTTTCAGAGTGTGACTCGGTGGCTGCTGTGGGACCATAGGGTGGAAACAAGTAAGATATAAAGAAGGTGGAAATTGGAGTTCTGTGAGGGAGAAGGTGGGTGATAGAGAGAGAAAGAGAAAGAGAGAGTGATGGAGAGAGAGAGGGGGACGGAACGACCTCATCAAACTCGGAAATTAATATTCTGTTGACGCAGCAGAAAAAGCAATAAAGCGCGCGCCAGTTTTGAAACCCAATCAGGGACACTGGTTTACGAGCCTGGACACAATTACAGCCGACTCTCGGTTATCCGACCTGAATCGCGGCGGTCGGATAGTCGAGAAGGTTGGATAATCGAGAAGGTCGTATGATAAGCTGGTCGGATAATCGAGAAGAATGAAGGATCGAGGTGGTCGGATAATCAAGAAAGTTGAAGGATCGAGATGGTCGGATAGTCGAGAAAGTTGAAGGATCGAGGTGTCGGATAATAGAGAAGATTGAGGAAGTAGAAGGATGAGGAGGTCGGATAATCGAGAAGAACGAAGGATCGAGGTGGTCGGATATTTGAGAAAGTTGAAGGATCGAGGTTGTCGGATAATTGAGAAGATTGAGGAAGTAGAAGGATAAGGAGGTCGGATAATCGAGAAGGTCGAATGATAAGCCAGTCAGATAATCGAGAAGGTCGAAGGATAAGCAGGTTGGATAATCGAGAATAATGAAGGATCGAGGTGGTCGGATAGTCGAGAAAGTTGAAGGATCAAGGTTGTCGGATAATAGAGAAGATTGAGGAAGTAGAAGGATAAGGAGGTCAGATAATCGAGAAGAACGAAGGATCGAGGTCGGATAGTCGAGAAAGTTGAAGGATCGAGGTTGTCGGATAATAGAGAAGATTGAGGAAGTAGAAGGATAAGGAGGTCAGATAATCGAGAAGAACGAAGGATCGAGGTGGTCGGATAGTCGAGAAAGTTGAAGGATCGAGGTTGTCGGATAATAGAGAAGATTGAGGAAGTAGAAGGATAATCGAGAAGAACGAAGGATCGAGGTGGTCGGATAGTCGAGAAAGTTGAAGGATCGAGGTTGTCGGATAATAGAGAAGATTGAGGAAGTAGAAGGATAAGGAGGTCAGATAATCGAGAAGAACGAAGGATTGAGGTGGTCGGATAGTCGAGAAGTTGAAGGATCGAGGTTGTCGGATAATAGAGAAGATTGAGGAAGTAGAAGGATAAGGCGGTCGGATAATCGAGAAGAACGAAGGATCGAGGTGGTCGGATAGTTAAGAAAGTTGAAGGATCGAGGTTGTCACATAATTGAGAAGAACGAAGAATCAAGGTGATCGGAGAATCAAGAAGGTCGAAGGATTGAGGAAGTTGAAGGATAAGCAGGTCGGATAATCGAGCAGGTCGGAAGAAAAGCAGGTCGGATAATCGAGAAGAACGAAAGATCGAGGTGATCGATAGTCGAGAAGGTCGGATGATCAAGGAGGTTGGATAATCGAGAAGGTCGAAGGATTGAGGAAGACGGATGATAAGGAGGTCGAATAATCGAGGTGATCGGATAATCTAGAAGGTTGAAGGATCAAAGAGGTTGGATAATCGAGAAGGTTGGATGATCGAGACGGTCGGATAATCGAGACTACTGTTTATCTGATGTAACATTTTCGGTTTACAAGCACACAGACCTCGTCGGCTATGTTGACTGTTCATAATAACAGCGGACTATCAATTTATCGGGTTATTTCTCCTTGTATTTCCTGGTTTCCTCTATTTTCTCTCACACCTATTGTGAATAATAAATCTATTTACTAGTAGTTATGTTAAAAGTAGACCTCGCGCTCAGTAAGTTACATCGACCTGTTGTTATGTTTTCTCAAAATTTAATAGAAAATCTATCAATCTAGAAAAATCCTAAATAAACATAGAGCTTTCTGTCCTATCGTACCGTGACGTGTCGTCCCGGAATGTGAGTGTGAGCGCTGTTATCAGGTCTGGCTGCCGTCGATACGCCAATCCAATCAACCCATCAGAGAACATTCTGTGTTGTCGTGTTGGCGAAAAATCGGTGTGTTGAAATTAAACTACCATAATGCTGCTTTTCTACAAATTTCATTTCTCACTTTTCATGATTTAAGAAATGAATTTCTTTTCAATAATATTTGTTGAAGTTTTAATCATCAGGTTAAAAAAGGAAAATGTAAAAAAAATGTTTTCTATCAATAACTCCAAACTCCAAACTAGAAACATGGCCTCAGCTTATGGAAAGACAAAGTTAGTAGACAACTGTCTACTAACGTTGATGGAAAGATACAAGATGTTCGATGTTTTTGGACGGGTAGTATTATAGTCCACTAGACAGGTGATTTCTGATGAATA
>NW_024089249.1:0-5009 GCF_014356525.2 Nilaparvata lugens | reverse complement strand
ACTCCAAACTAGAAACAGGGCCTCAGCTTATGGAAAGACAAAGTTAGTAGACAACTGTCTACTAACGTTGATGGAAAGATACAAATGTTCGATGTTTTTGGACGGGTAGTATTATAGTCCACTAGACAGGTGATTTCTGATGAATAATAATTCTAAAGTCACTCTTTCTCTTCCTCTATCTCTCTTCCTCATTCGCTCTCTCTCACTCTCTAGTACACACAATCTTTTTCTCTCTTCTTTCTCTCTCTCTAGAGAGTTAGTGGGGAGGATATTTTTAATATTCTTTCCGAAGAATGGACATTGATATGTCCAAAGCTCCGCCAATTTATGAGATGCCATAACAATATATTATCTATAGTTAATATACAAATTACTTTTTCATATCATATACAGTCAATAATTATTTTCTTAGTCCTATATTATGGTAAATTATCTACAATTTGCTGTATTGTAAGCTATGTATATACGTGTATAAGCCAGTATATATTGTAATCTACATAAATAAAGTACTCAATCAATCAATCAATCAATCTCTTTTTCCTATCTTTTCTTGGCTCTCTCTCACTCTCTTTAATACACACAATCATTCTCTTCTCTTTCCCTATTCTTTCTCTTTCTTTTACTCTATCTTTCAACTTCCTCTCTCTCTATCTTCTCTCGATCACTATTTTCTCTCGATCACTCTCTTCCTCTTACCTTTTCTCTCTCTCTTTCGCTCTTTTTCTAGTCTATCATCCCCCCTCTCCCTCACACCATTTTCCAATTGCAGGGGTGAGACAGACCCTCTTCTACACAGAATCCAATCAGGATAGAACAGTGCTGACTATGCAAGGAGGGTGGGCCAAAAATTGACGGTCAAATTATTATAACTGAAGCGAGATGGGGATGAGAAAGCTTCACCACAGACAAGGATGGAGAAGGGGGAAGTGGTACGGTACCACAGAGACACAATATCACGAAATTCGCCCCTTTTATAACATCAGAGTGCGGTGAATTTCAAAAAGGCACTCCGCCCCAACATTACTGGGTGCTGTTACAATATGCAAAACATAATTTGCCAGACCGAGATGTGGGCTTTTCAGAGGGAGCGACACTTGTTTCAACCATCTACTCGTATTCTGACTCTCTTTGTCTTAGACTATCTCTGTCTTAGTGGTAAGAGAGTTAGTGGGGAGGATATTTTTATATTTCTTTCCGTATAATGGACATTGATATGTCCAAAGTGGGAAGGATATAATTCTTTCCGAAGAATGGACATTGATATGTACAAGCTCCGCCAATTTATGTGAATGCATAACAATATGATTATTATCTATAGTTATTATATTACAAAATGCTTTTCATATCATATACAGTTCAATAATTATTTTCTTAGTCTATATTATGTAAATTCATCTATAATTTTGCTGTATTGTAAGCTATAGTATATAAGTGTATAAGCCAGTATATATTGTAATCTAAATAAATAAAGTACTCAATCAATCAATCAATCAATCAATCTTACAACATCTTTATAGTTAGGTGCATGTTATAATGGCAGGTAGAAAGATAGCAGAACAATGGTGCCGATCCTCTGTCTTGTCAATAGACTGCCTTCTATAGACCGTAGCTGATACAGGTTTATTGATATAATATCAACTGTTCATTCTTGTTTAGAATAATCATTATATTTTATTAATAAAAGCACAATGATCAGATATATGACAATAACTTTAGACTACAGTAGCTTGAATATAAGTTTTGAGTAAAGCTTTTTACTTCCTTGCCCATTACCATAGGTAAGAAAAGTATTGCTTTCCGAAAAAAATTAAGGCCCCAATTTCTAAATTTCTATACGTTGAAGGTCCCCTGAGTCCAAAAAACTGGTTTTGGGTATTGGTCTGTATGTGTGGGTGTGTGTGTGTGTGTGTGTGTGTGTGTGGTGGTGTGTGTGTGTGTGTGTGTGTGTGTGTGTGTGTGTGGTGTGTGTGTGTGTGTGTGTGTGTGTGTGTGGTGTGGTGGGTGTGTGTGTGTGTGTGTGTGTGTGTGTGTGGTGTGTGTGTGTGTGTGTGTGTGTGTGGTGCGTGTGTGTGTGTGTGTGGTGTGTGTGTGTGTGTGTGTGTGTGTGTGTGTGTGTGTGTGTGTGTGTGTGTGTGTGTTGTGTTATGAGTGTATGTGCGTCTGTGTACACGATATCTCATCTCCCAATTAACGGAATGACTTGAATTTGGAACTTAAGGTCCCTTTCACCTATAAGATCCGCACCGAACATTTTCGATCAAATGCAATTCAAGATGGCGGCTAAAATGGCGAAAATGTTGTCAAAACAGGGTTATCGTGATTTTCTCGGAACGGCTCCAACGATTTTGATCAAATCTATACATAAAAAGTAATGATAAGACTCTATCAAGTGCCACAAGTCCCATATCTGTAAAAATTTCAGGAGCTCCGCCCCATCTATGCAAAGTTTGATTTTAGATTCTCAATTATCAGGCTTCAGATACAATTTAAACAAAAAAGTGGGAAAGATTGAGCATGAAATCTCTACAATTAGTGTTCAGTAACATTTTCACCTAAAATTGAAAATAAGCTCGAAATTCGAGAAAATGTGATTATCCAATTGTTAAACTTTGGCAACTGTTGATTCTATTAAATGATCCACTATGAAGAGATAGCAGACCTCGTGTGTCTCCAGCGTATTGTCCTGTCACCAGCTGGCTCAAATCTTTGAATAGTAGACTTGAATTGCGCGGGAACACTAGCGTCAGGTGATCAATTTTCATAACGCAAGGAAAGTTGTGTGAGTGTGCAACACCAGATTTTATTTTATTAATAATCGTACAATGATAAAGATATTGACAATAACTGTAGACTATAGTTACTTGTGAATATAAGTTTTGTGTAAAGCTTCTTAGAATTTGTTGAGGGTCACATATGTTGCAGTAATGATGAATGATGCTGAACTATCTTTCTTTGCTCATTCAATCAATCAATCTTAGGCGGAATGATTAATGATGAAATGTATTTTGGCGCATGACTCATTCACCTGTCACCTGCCAATACATTTGGTCTTGGATACTTCAATCTATATTTCTTGACTTTAGTTTCTCTCACTTTTTTGGTAGAGAGTTAGTGGGGAGGATATTTTTAATATTCTTTCCGAAGAATGGATATTGATATGTCCAAAGCTCCGCCAATTTATGTAGATGCATAACAATATAATTATTATCTATAGTTATTATATTACAATGGCTTTTCATATCATATACAGTTCAATAATTATTTTCTTATAGTCTATATGATTAAATTCATCTATAATTTTGCTGTATTGTAAGCTATTGTATATAAGTGTATAAGCCAGTATATATTGTAATCTACATAAATAAAGTACTCAATCAATCAATCAATACAAAGCTTCTCTCAATGAACTCTTGCAAGCATATGAATACAATAAAATTGAGAAGCCTGCTTCCCTCTTATCCCAAATAAGTGTGCATTCAATAGTTTATTCACAATCGACTGTTGACAATGACAAGGGAAAAGAATAGAATAGAATGACTGCCTTTATTTTTGACCTAGGAGGGCAAAGTTAGGGCGCAGTCGGCCCTCTCTTACACTTAACCCTCAAACTCAAGGGACATAGTAACTTGAACATACCACTATTATTTGACGCTGAGCTTCAGATTAATATACAGATATTTTTCACGAGGGTGAATGATAACTAGACTTACGTAGTTAGACACTAAATTATTGCGCTGACAATTTTTGACAATTTCTTACTCTTTTTCATTTAAAAGGTAAAATTTGTATGTATTTGATATAAAGGAACCTCCTTGATAAGTGCAGTGTCCCTTCAAACAGTGTCTCTAGCACTTTCAATGGAGAAAATAATAGATGACATGGCTAAATCTTCACAATATACTGTACTTTCTTAATGGCCCTTCTCATTGGATTGAAAGTTGTATTTATGAGCGAGGTCTTCTGTTCGCAGAACTACTAGTATAGAGAGGTCCACATTAAAATGACAGCATTTGATTAACAATTGTGTTGCTATCCTTGTCTATCATTCGACAAAGCAGATAGCGCTATCCTTTTCCAGCTCCCCAACTTTACCAAATCGTCTTTTAACAATGTAGAAATATAATCAATTAACAAAATATTCAATCTCAATTGTGGAGGTTTATTATTTGATAATTGTAACGTATATTTTTCTCGACGAATAACATATAATATAATATATAAAGTTTTTTACGGAAATTTATTATTAATCTATATAAATTAAAAATTGTTTGTTTTATTCCGATATGTATATTCAGATTGTTTATTTAAAATTTAGTGTATAAATTGAAATGGACATATCCTACATAATATGTGGACAATTTAAGACAAAATTAGGAAATTAAAGAAGTTTTGGGCAATAGCCTGTTTCTTATTTCCCGACTACTGTATTGTAATTGATTATTTTGAACAGAAATGAACAGTCAAATCAGATATACCGGCATCACCTATTCACTATAGAAGACAGTGACAAGGCAGACAATCGGCAACACTGTTTTCACATCTTCCTCGATTGCCATTTTACCGAGTAGATACAATACGACAAAATAGCTGCTTGTTCATTGGTCAACTTGTGATTGGCTGAGTTTTCCGTTACTCGAATCCCATTGGCTGACGATTTATGATGACGGGATTGCTGCTCCATGATTGGTCAGCTTGTGATTGGTTTGAATTCTCTCTCTCACTCAACTCCCTTCAGCTTTCTCTATCAAAATAGTTATCCTCTATGAAAATTCTCCATCTTCAAAATTGATAGAGAGGTCCACGTTATAATAGTGGAGAGAACATTGGAGAAAGATAGGACATAGGAGAAAGTGTTGCCTTCTGCTATGTCGAATGATAGACAAGGATAGCAACACCAATGTTGATCAAATACTACCATTATAACGTGGACCTCACTATAGGAAGATGATAGACAAGGATAGCCCCCCAATGTCAATCAAATACTACTATTATAACGTTGATCTCACTAT
>NW_024089247.1:0-4931 GCF_014356525.2 Nilaparvata lugens | reverse complement strand
GAAGAAGAAGAAGAAAAGAAGAAGAAGAAGAAGGACGAACAGAAGTTGCAAACTGAACAAAAGACTCGCCTGATAATAATTGTCAGACATCAAAAGTTCTGCTTTTCAACTCCCTCTTATTCATCTTTTTCTTCTTCTTATTCTTATTTTCCTCCTTCTTCTTCTCTTTCTTCCACTCCTTCCTCTCCTTCTACTTCTACAACCTCTTCACTACATATCAGTCATTGTTTTGTATTGGGAGAGTCACTCAGCCACGGCAGACAAGTTTGAAACAAAGAATCAAAGATTCGGGCTGAGTTAGGAAGGAGGAGAAGAAGAAGAAGAAGAAGAAGAGGAAGAAGAAGAAAAAGAAGAAGAAGAAGAGAAGAAGCAATATGATTATATGAAGCAATATGGTTAATAAAACAATATGAAATCTTATAGCACCCTTTATTTTCAAAAAAAAAACTTTAAAATAGATTAACAACTATTCTCGGTGATATTACACCATCGTCAGGCTATAAAATAAAATAAATGAAAAACTTGAATCGGTTTTCTCAGTGCATTTACCAACCAGTTTAAGTTAACTAGTTTAGCGTTAAGTTGGTAATAGAATGTCGTTATAATATCAGGAGGCTGATTTTAAAGGAAATTTGCTATTTGTTTACAGACCATCAAACCTGGTTCAAATCCACAAAGCTGTAAGCTGTACGGTTATAAAAGTGAAAAGAGAAATTCTTTAAAAAATCTACTACGGTCTTCCTCGTTTATTAGAAATCTCTCTAAAGCAAGATATCTCAGTTATGTGTTATTAAAACATGTTTCCTAATCAAAAGTTACTGATAAAAAATGTCTTATTTTTTTATCGAGTGGCTTACTTATCTCAATACTAAATTGACACTTGCTTTACTCAAGCAAAACCGTTTAAAAAAATTCTCTATCATCCCAAAAATTCAAATGATTCGTTTTTGCCCAATTTTTCTCAGTTCCAAAATTTCTTCACAGTCATCTTCATCAATCGCATTAAAAACTTCTATCAATTCCTCCATTATAATTATTTTTACATTCAAATAATGATTTACTATAACCCAAATAATTATTATCGTCTACAGAAGCATTAAAAACAACAGTCAAAATATAATTTACTAGCTGCTGTTCTCCTTCAAATCTTTACAGATGTCAAGTTAATCCATTATTCGGTTTATACCTCCTGCTTTGGAGGTTTAACTTTCCCAGAATTTAAAATCGATACAGAGTTTGAACTGATACTACGAAAACGGAATTTTAGTTTAAACCAAAATAACCAGATTGGTTTAAGCTTCAGCTTAAACTCACACTGTGCAAATGGTCCTTGGTGTATAAATCGAAATTCGGGGAAGAAACAGTTTTGGGATGTGCCTGTTAGTCCTTCCCCAAACATATAAATGGATTGTAATGTGTCCTGTTTATCAATAAATGAATAGATTAAATATAAATATTATGCTTCTATGCTTTTGTACTCTGAAGCGAAGCTCGGTGCCCCGATATCATCTTTTGTGACCAAAATATGTTAGATTTTCGGAGTTAATCGTAATAAATTTGGGTAACGATAGAAAATTACTCTTTACATCAAAAATACAATTTAATACTCACATTAACTTCCTGATCCATTGACGAGCCACTAGATACCGAAATATTTCGTTAGAACTGCAAAATTGCCGAGCGCGACGACATAGAGATCAGTTCTACTTGAAATTCGCGACGCGACTGATTCAAAACAAAGGCAGAGGTGACCGTCTAAATTTGACAAGTTATAACAAGCGACGAGCGTACCTGCCGGCCGGCAGACGGTTAATGGCTGCCGCGTTACGTTTACCGGTTGCCATGGTAACGGCACTTGGCGGCAAATTTGAAAATTTGAAAATTACTGCTGACTGAGTTTCTACACCTGTAGAGCGTTGGAAGAATATTATAGGATTTACTATCATATGCTGATAGTGAATGTTTTTGTGATTTTTATGGCTTCAAATTTTTTTAATATTTTTCAATTTATTAATGCATTTTCAAGTGTAATAATAATTTGTTTCATCCTTCTGATCAACTGAGATACAAAGTTTCCAGTATCATTTATATTTGGACTGTAAGTATTTGTGATCTTTATAAAAGTGTTTTCATAACCTCATTTCGACTATTTTCATCAGAATTAGGGAGAGGAACAGTTTTGGGTTTATCCTGTTGATTCTCTCCCAATCATTAATTTGATGTTGTGATTAAGGAATGTAATAAATGTAAATGTAAAGATAGGAAGAAGCAGGAGGTGAAAGAAGTAAAAATGTAAATGTAAATGTAAATGTAATTGGTTAGTGTTGGATTTAGTTTTAATTAGAAACTCGGAGAGTGGAGATAACTCTTGTTACTTCTAGCAGACTTATAGCTAGTAGTTCTGTGAACAGTAGACCTCACGCAGTATTCTCATCCACAAGAACCTGATTGAAACTATAGACCTTATGGAAATACAGCAATAGACTGGCTTCTCCACACATCTGTGTAATCACTTGTCAGCTGATTTATTATGATTTCTGATTTTTACTCTAATGAAGGAGGCTCCTTTTTCCTTTTATATTATCCTTGAAATGCAAAATTTCAAAAAACCTTGTATATACGTCGACGTGCAATTAAAAAAGGATTATACCCGTCAAATTTTATGAAAATCTATTACCGCGTTTTGCCGTAAATGCGCAACATATAAACATTTTAACATTCGAACATTTGAACATTTGAACATTAAGAGAACTGTCAAACCGTCGACTTGAATCTTAGACCTCAGTTTGCTCGGTCAATTAACTGTTCATTCTCGTTTGAAATAAACAATAATATTTAATTGAGCAAGAAATTATATTTTTCAATATTTTAATAATGAAGATGAAATATTTTGTTAATCAATTATTAACTCTACATTGTTAAAAGACAATCTGGCAACAGATCAAACAGAGAAAGAGATAGCGCTATCCGCTTTGTTGAATGATAGACAAGGATAGCAACACCATTGCTAATCAAATACTGCCATTATAACGTGGACCTCACTATAGAACAAGAACAACCACAACATGATACAGTATCAACACAATATGATATTGTATCATCTCAACTTGATACACAACACTATGATTTGATACATTCGCTATCTGCTTTGTGGAATGATATAGACAAGGATAGCAACACCATTGCTAATCAAATACTGCCATTATAACGTGGACCTCACTATAGAACAAGAACAACCACAACATGATACTGTATCAATACAATATGATACAGTATCATCTCAACTTGATACACACCACTATGATTTGATACATTCGCTATCTGCTTTGTGGAATGATAGACAAGGATAGAGATACCATTGCTGATCAAATACTGTCATTATAACGTGGACCTCACTATAGAACAAGAACTATCACAACATGATACAGTATTAACACAATATGATACAGTATCATCTCAACTTGATACACACCACTATGATTTGATACATTCGCTATCTGCTTTGTGGAATGACAGACAAGGATAGCAACACCAATGTTGATCAAACACTGCCATTATAACGTGGACCTCACTATAGAACAAGAACTATCACAACATGATACAGTATCAACACAATATGATACAGTATCATCTCAACTTGATACACACCACTATGATTTGATATATTCGCTATCTGCTTTGTGGAATGATAGACAAGGATAGCAACACCAAAGTTGATCAAACACTGCCATTATAACGTGGACCTCACTATAGGGTGGTCTATTTGGAACTGTGAACATTAGCTGAATAAGAATCATTCTATGTTATTATAAGAAGTGAATACCTTTAGAACAATGGTGGAATTTGGTTAAAATCATATCTTTGTTTCAGTTGACTCCAAGGGTCCATTGTAAACAATGGAAAGGATATAGAATACAATGTTTGTATAGGATGGTATCACTCGTAACATTCATTTGAATACTATAGTAAGGTACTGAGTCGGAGAAAGAGAGAGAGAGAGAGAGAGAGAGCGAGAGAGTGAGAGAGAGAGAGAGAGACAGAGAGAGTTAGTGAGAATGTGTGAGAGATTAATTGATTGATTGAGTACTTTATTTATGTAGATTACAATATATACTGGCTTATACACTTATATACAATAGCTTGCAATACAGCAAAATTATAGATGAATTTACATAATATAGACTAAGAAAATAATTATTGAACTGTATATGATTATGAAATTGTATATTTCGCACCTAGAGCAGAAGATGAGATTTTTCCGGCTCGAAATCGATTTTTAGAAAAGATTGAGAGTCGGAAAAACATTTTTGCCTGTGGTGCCAACAATATTTTTCCCCACACTACAGGCACTGCTGACAAAATAAATAAAGAATACTTGTTATCGTACCTATCTCTTGATTTTAGTGGTAGAAGATTTCCAGTCAGGATTTCAGATTCTTTTAAAATTCCACTTGGAATATCACGGGCGTCGTCATCTTCAAGCATTTTTGAAAATTTGGAATGCGCTAATCAACAATAAATAATTGCATAAAACTGGTTGTGAAGCGAATGCTCAATTAGTTTGATTCGAAACTCGAACTGAAATCATGGCGACTTCAGCTGATGAAGAAAGTGGACACTCGCCTGATCTAGCAGATGACTTATCAACTACGGACTTCCATGAGCGGCTGGAAAGAGACCTGTTTTGACGTCAGACGAGAGTCGTCTGCAAACAAGGTCTCTCAGATCTACGTAGGGACTGGAAAACAGCTGCTTTCTGTGCGGTGTGGCGAAATAGTTATTTGTGCAACTAGTGCGCAAAGTGACAGTTTGCTGCACCGAAAGAAACGTTTACGCCCGAGCCGTAGGCGAGGGAGGAATGGTTTCTTGAGTGCAGCAGAGGAACTTTGCGCACGTATTCACATTAAGTTTTTCCTACAGTTACCATTGAA
>NW_024089246.1:0-5036 GCF_014356525.2 Nilaparvata lugens | reverse complement strand
AAAAGTGGGTCTTTCCTCACCTTAGCTAAGCCTCACCTCTCGTCCACATTCTATTTCTTCCTCTCAATAATTCAACTTCCCTTTTTTCTCCAGGTGAAACTTCCCACATGTGGAGATACCTCCTTCATCATCAGCGTCTTGTTCTTTTTTATTTTTTCTCCTCTTCCTCTTTTTTTCTCCCTCCTTCCCTCATCCTTTCGTGTCAATTATTGTACTCTTCTTAATCTTTTCATCCCTCTCCTTATCCTTCTCCTTCTCATCTCCCTCTTTTCCTTCAGGAGTGATTGTGTTTTGGACAATTTCTTGTGTTGTTATAGTGGAAAGCTGACAAACTAAAACTCTATTTCCATTCAGTTCTATTCCAATCATAGATAGTTCTAGTCCAATCAAAATTGTCGTTTCCCAGGGAACAGCCTCGAGAGAAGCTTTCTTGTCTATTACATACTAGTAGTTCTGTGAACAGTAGACCTCACGTAGTATTCTCATCCACAAGTACCTGATTGAAACTATAGACCTAATGAAATACCAGTAATGGACTGGCTTTCCACACATCTGTGTAATCACATGTCAGCTGATTTATAAAGTCTGATTTTTACTTATATTGGCGTATGAAGGAGGCTCCTTTTTCCTTTTATATTATCCTGGAAATACAAAATTTCCAAAAACCTTGTATATAAGTCGACGCACAATTGAATAGGAACATACCTGTCAAATTTCATGAAAATCTATTACGCGTTCCGCCGTGAATGCCCAACATGTAAACATTTAAACATTAAGAGAAATGCCAAACCGTCGAACTGAATCTTAGACCTCACTCCGCTCGGTCAACAAAATCCATTTCAATCTATTCAGTTCTATTTCAATCATAGATAGTTCTAGCACAGTCAAAAATGGTCGTTTTCCAGGGAACAATCCCGAAATAATGTTTCTTGTCTGTTCTATATAATTATTATGTATTTTGAAGCGCTGAATTCGAATCTGAAATTTGCTGACATGCTAGAAGGCGGCTTAACTACTAAAAACCCCCTAAATTTTTGGACTTTTTTTAATTACTTCATTTTATTTTTGATCCTTGGGGTTTCTGGAATAAGAATTCCCCACAAAATTCAAGACTATCAAAGTTCCAATAGATTGAGTGGTCGCGCAAGATTCTACGATTTCTAGTTTTTGAGCTATAGATTGTCAAAAAAGGGGTATTTTTCAAAATATTTTTGTAAATTCTGGAAACTCACTACTTTCACTCCATACTTATTCATACAACTTGGCGCAATGATAGATAATCACATATAGAAAAACGACAACTTGAATCTCACCCACTTTATCCCAACAATTCGATCAATGCTTACAGTTTCTAGAATTATTATAGTTTTTGCTTATTTTTCAAATTTTATAGTTTTTTCAAAGTTTGAAACTATTTGAATATTTTAAATTGAGTCAATCCAATTTGAAAGTATTTTTTCAAATTTGAAAATAATTTTGTGTGTTTTGAATTGTAAATTGAGTCTTTAACTGAAGAATGTTGAAGTGACACATAACCTTTACATATTTAGACAGTTGTATAAATTAGAATTGGAACCGTTTTGGGCGTGTGCATGTGGTAATTTTTTGTAAGTTGAGTAATTCTGAATAATTAAATGAATGCTGACAATTCACAGTGAATCTCCCTATCTAGGGAATGTTTACAGATGACAGTAGTTGACATTACTGGAGAGATACACGAATGATCGTGCAATGAGAGAACAGCAAGAATATCGGAGAAAACCGCCATATTTATTCTGTGCATGCATGTGTGTAACATATCCATATAGAGTACACATTGATACGAGGTGGCATATAGTAGGATTCAAATTATCCTGTCAGAATTTCCTGTATGATAGCATGAATGCGTCCCATCTACTTACTGTGACAAAGTCGGATTTACTTCCTATATCGTCATTATTCCTTATTGACCGAGGGAAGTGAGGTCTAAGATTCAATACGACGGTTTGGCACTACTCTCAATGTTCAAATTTTCAAATGTTATATGTTTATATGTTGTGCATTTACGGCGAAACGCGGTAATAGATTTCCATGAAATTTGACAGGTATGTTCTTTTTAATGCGAGTCGGCGTATATACAAGGTTTTGGAAATGTTGCATTCAAGGATAATTAACAGGAAAGGAGCATCCTTCATACGCCAATATTGGAATAAAAATCGACTATAGATTATTCATCATAAATCAGATAACAAGTGATTACACAGATGTGTGGAGAAGCCAGTCTATTGCTGTATTTCCATAAGTTCTATAGTTCAATCAGGTACTTGTGGATGAGGTCTACTGTTCACAGAACTACTAGTGTATATAACAAAAGTTAGGTTTCTAATTCAAACAACTCTGACATATTGAAGTGAGTCGCATATCACCATAGTGAGGTCCACGTTATAATGGCAGTGTCGATTAGCAATGGTATTGCTATCCTTGTCTATCATTCAACAAAGAGGATAGCGCTATCTCTCTCTCGCTTTGCTGTGTTGCCAGATCGGCTTTTAACAATGTAGAATTAGCAAAATATTCCATCTTAATCGACCGAGTGATGTGAGGTCTAAGATTCAAGTCGACGGTTTTGCATTTCTCTTTATCTTCAAATGTTGCGCATTTACGGCAAAATGCAGCAATGAATTTTCATGAAATTTGACAGGTATGTTCCTTTTTAAATTGCGCGTCGACATATATGAAGGGTTTTTGAAAATTTTGAATTTCAAGGATACTAAAAGAGGAAAGGGAGCCTCCTTCATACTCCAATATTAGAGTAGAAGTCAGACTACCGAATTATTCATCATAAATCAGCTGTCGAGTGGATTATCAATTGCATGCCGTGACGCATGCAATTCAATATCTCAAAGTAACTTGGTGAAAAATAAGCTGCTGTGTAGACTTTAATTGCATGCCACATTGTATGCAATTTTTATTCACTATTAAATGAACTATTGATTGCATCCAATAACGCATGCAATTAATAACTAAAATAACATAGCATTGTCTTTGACCTTTCCTGCTTTGAACTCAGGCTGACCTGTTGCCAGTATGTCTTGGAGGTGATTGGCTTTTGATGTTAGCATTTCTGATACACCAACCCAACAGCCATTAGCCGTTTTCAAACCGATATCTCGCCGACACGACATACAGACAGGATTTACTCCGATAAACAGTATAAGAGGTGGCTGTGGTTTATAACTGCGCAAGGTCTACTGTTCACAGAACTACTAGTTATGGAAAGTCATTATAAAATTATTGAAAAGTATAATTTCTTACTTGATGAAATATGATTAATTGATTATTTTAAACGAGAATGAACAATTCTCATTACATTAATAAACCACCTGTATCAGCTACCGTCTGTAGAAGGCATTGACAGGCAGAGGATCGGCAACGTTTTTCTCCCATCTTCCTTCACTGCCATTATAACGTGGACCTCACTATAGCAACGATATTCGGAGAAACCGCCATATTTTCTGTGCATGCATGTGTGTTCAAACTCATCCATTATGAGTACACGTTGATAGGAGGTTGGCAATGATAGGATTCAACTGATACTGTCAGAATTCTTTGTATGATAACATGAACGTGTTCCATTCCACTAATGCTGACAAAGTCGGATTCATCTCCTATATTGTCAGTATTTCTTATGTGTATAACACTCAGGCGTCTATAGTGAGGTCCACGTTATAATGGCAGTGGAGAAAGATAGGAGAACAACGTTGCCGATTCTCTGTCCTGTCAATGCCTTCTATAGACGGTAGCTTATACAGGTTTATTGATGTAATATCAACTGTTCATTCTCGTTTAAAATGATCAATTATGTTTTATCTTGCAAGAAATTATATTTTTCAATCATTTCATAAAGAGTTTTCATAACTAGGATAAAATATTATATCAAGATATAATTATTGAATATCGGGGCACCGAGCTTTGCTCGTTATTTTCATTTATTGATAAACAAATCAAATCAAATCAAATTTATTTATTTACCAATTCACTAGAAATTCACAAAATAACACTTATCAACTAATATCCATGGTGTGGCTGGAAAAAGAAAGAAGGAAAATCATTAATACAGAACAGAACATATACACAATTCTCTAAAAGTTGTTTTATATTATTTCACAGCTGGCTATACGTCATCTTATGGATTTTGAGGATGCGAGATTTTAATTTTCACATACTCACTCGCTCACTCACTTTTTCATAGGGAAAACAATAGCGTAAGTAGATATGCTGGTATAGGGCGTTTATGTCGCAAGTTTTACTGTATCCAAGCCGATAGTTCACGTAGCTCTTTCCCATGCAGCTGGTGACCCTGGTAGTCTCTCAAATTGTGCCGTTAATACACTATCACTCCAACAAAACAGTAAAAATGACAATAATCGACAGTAATTGCTTGAGATAACAGTTAAAAGTTGCGACATAAATCCCTATACCATGGGAATCTACTTACGCTATTGTTCTCTATGCTTTTTTCTATCCACAGACGACGAAAGTCTCAGCTGTCTCAGTCAAAGATAAATTATTCTTTTAATTCCGTTAAGCGAAGCCGATAGTTCACGTAGCTCTTTCCCATGCACGCTTGTGACCCTGGTGGTCTCTCAAATTGTGCGTTCATACACTCTCACCCAACAAAACAGTGAAAATTGACAATAATCGACAGTAATCGGCTTGAGATAACAGTAAAAGTTACGGACATGAATTCCCTAGACAATGGGATATACTTACGTATTGTTTCTCTATGCTTTTTTTCTATCAACAGACGACGAAAGTCTCAGCTGTTTCAGTCAAAGATAAATTATTCTTTTAATTCGTTCAGCGAGTTTTCTCAAGGATGGGACCTAGTGCAATGGGATTTTTACATCGGAAACCTACTATGTTCCAAATTTCTTGAAAATCGTTAGAGCCGTTTAGGAGATCCGTTGAAAATAAATAACAGATCTAATATAACAGAAATTGCTCGCCTAATATAATAGGATTCTACATTGTTAAAAGCGATCTTGCAACAGAGC
>NW_024089245.1:0-5681 GCF_014356525.2 Nilaparvata lugens | reverse complement strand
GTCTGGTAGTCGCAGTAAAATCAAGCTTTATTTTCTCATTTATATAATGAAAAGTTTTTCCTTGACGAAATGAAACTTCCTAAATAATTCAAAATAGCTGAAACTTTACACTATTTTCTCTTCATTTTATTTTGTGTTCTATTTTCAAGTTTTTCGAAATTTAATTTAAACGTGGACTGCGACTACGCCCCGTTTCAGAAAGACAATTTTCTGACTCCAGCTATTTAAAGACTAGATAGAACTCAGCAAAATCCCAAGCTTGGAAACCGCCCCTAAAAGATACTTTCCATCTAGAATGCTTACACAACAGAATTACTGGACTGAAATTGAATTATGTCACGACAAAGTATACTCCAAAATATATATTTAGGAATATAGATAATGATTTAGAAAGAAATCTCAATAAAATACGTGATTTCTAACACGGATACACATAACTTCATAAATATTCACTATTTAGTTTTGAAGGAAATCTACGACACGCATAATTAATCACACTGTTTATAATATTAGTAGAACTGATAAGGAGAAACATCCAATAGAATGTTAGAATTTGCACACAATTGGAAAGTAAAGATAAGATATCAATCTAATTCATAAGATTTTAAAATCAGGAAAATTGGAATGTAGCACCCTATTCGCTACTGTTTGACTCAAATCTTCGAGGACGTGGTGGTCTTGTACCTGGAAAATATACAAAAAATAAACAATATTAGTAATTAATTCTTTGTACATTGAAAGATAATAACTAACAAAAACTCATAAATATAAAAATATAGAAACTCATTGAATGAGTAGGAAGGGCTCAGTCCAAAAATAGAATGGAATATTTGAGTAAATGAGAAAATTTTGACACATTTACTGATTTTTTATACATAATTTTGAAAAATTTACTGATTTATTTTATACATTATTCATCAGTTTCAATTTTGTTAAAAGATGCCAATCAAATTGCAATCTTAGGCTAAGACTGAGTGAAGGGCAGAAGACACACGAGGCGTTGTTTCAGACGAGTCGGCACGGAAAGACCAGGAAACAAAACCTCTACAATAGACTGATTGGGTTAGTTTATCAAAAATCATCCAGTCGGAGAGTCTCCTGTCCTGTCGTGCGAGTAGACTCGTCTGAAAGAAAACACCTCATGTGTATCTGCCCCAACTGAACTGACACAGACATATATTTTCACTGACCTACATGGTATGAATTTAATAAAATTGTGTTTTTTTCAATTAAATTTAATTCGAATTGAACATTACTAATATTCATGGACTTAACTTATTCATGTTCAATTTAATTAAAAAATATCTGGTTCATGTCCAAATTTATTTTCATGTAGAGAAGAAATCAATATTTTTTGAGCATGATGATATAATTATTATATTATTCCTTAGATATGAACACTATATTCTTCACAGGACAAACTCTACAAACTTTTTATCTACTAGGCAAACTACAAACTTTTCATTTACTGGGCGGATCTAAAACTATTTTAAGAATCTATAGTGAGATTCAGGTTATAGAATCAGCATTTAGTTATTGGTTTGCTATCTTTGTCTGTCATTGGACAAACCAGATATTTCTACCATTTTCCGACTTCACACCCTTGCCAAATCGTTTGTAGAAATATGATTAACTACCAAAATATTCATCTCAATAACAAAATCATGAACAAATTCATTTTCTTGAATAAAATATATTTGAGGTACAATTGGTCATTATTTACAAGAATTAACAATTAATAGTATATCACATGAACCGGGATAACTTGAATCACAGATGTCCTATAGAAGGCGGTGGAAAAAGACAAACTGCAACATGCCGTCCTATCATTTGCACTGATTTATACCTGTATCTCACTAAAGTGAAATAGTATTCTCTAAAGTGAGTAGTAGTGGGAAAAATAGAAACGATTACTTCTTCGGATCTGGTTGAGACAGGCCAACATTCGTATCATGAATGAGGCTGGTACGGTGATTGTATCTTTCGTTTCCTCTAGCATCCACCTCGTTGCGTTTCATCAACTGAAATAAAAATAAAACACATAAATTGAATTGGAATATTGATGGGTGTGAAAGGCAGGAGCGAGGCGTTGACTTTTTGGCTCAGTCATCTCCAGGAACAATTGAAAGTTGAATGAAAGCTGCCCCCTCCCCTACTTTAAAGATAATGTTTCATTTGAACGATTATTTATCGAGAAAGATGACATCTAGTATAAGATAAGCTTACTATTCAAAATCCTAGAGTTGAAAAATCTAGAACTTGGCTAAATCTCAAGCTCGGAAACTGGCCCTCAAATTATTTTAAAAAATTGAAATTAAATTCTTTATTCTTTATTGATGTTATACAAGTACATCATCGAAAATGACAGGAGAGAAAAAATAAGTTAACCTGTGCTATTCCTCTCCAAATTTAGATAAGGTTACACATGTCCGAAATAGGTTAAGTCTTGTAGTTGTTCACTTCACTAAATTTTCAGTTCTCAATTATTTTCACGAAGGAGTTTTTAAATTTAGATGCTTCAAAACCAAACATAGAAAAAAAATTATCAATAACAAATTGCAAACAAAATAATTATCGTAGGCAACACTGGCACGGAACAGTGGAATCGCAGAAAATAGCGATGTCTTTGACCGTTACTCCAACATTGTTTACGGGGAGAGGGAGAGTGATGATGCAGAAGAGTGGTGGTAACAATGCTAATAGCATTACTGGAATCGCTTATTTTTAAGAATCACATTGAACGGATGGAACTGATGAAGCAGTTGTCTACTTTATTCAAACTTGGCGCGCTCGCAAAAAAGGTTTCTCTTTTGGTTTCTTCACTTTTTCTTGTATTTATTTTGAATATTTTCAATTTAATAATATACACATTACATATCAATTTCTGTCCAGTCATCGGCGAATCCAGAGATGACCGGACGCCTCGCCTCTGGTGAAAGGATATATATTAGAATACAGTTGAAATGAATAAAACTCAAATATGAACACTTTGGTTATACAGATTTTATGAAGAACACTGGAGAAATTGGTAATTATTAACATTAGAAACGTTAATCCTGAAAAGCAGTCGTAGGTCATGTCAGAGGCCCTGAAATTGATCAGTTGCGACCTGAAAACTCTAACACCAGACCTGAGCCAGCCAGGTCCACTCGATATTATTATTATTTGCCATGAGAGAATACAATTTTCATACGATTGAATGATATTCATGACGTTATTACAAAGACGGATGGATTTGTAGTGCGATATCTCAAAAGTGTGAGTATTTTAACTTTTGTGTTATCATTGACCAGCGAAGTGAGGTCTAAGATTCAAGTCGACGGTTTGGCATTTCTCTTAATGTTTAAATGTTTATATGTTGCGCATTTACGGCGAAGCGCGGTAATAGATTTTCATGAAATTTGACAGGTATGTTCCTTTTTAATTGCACGTCGACGTATATACAAGGTTTTTGGAAATTTGCATTTCAAGAATAATATAAAAGGAAAAAGGAGCCTCCTTCATACGCCAATATGAAGTATGAAGTAAAAAAATGAAAAATCAGTATATATGAGTAAAAATCAGACTATAGAATTATTCATCATAAATCAGCTGACAAGTGATTACACAGATGTGTGGAGAATCCAGTCTATTGCTGTATTTTCATAAGGTCTATAGTTTCAATTAGGTACAGTGGATGAAAACTGCGTGAGGTCTACTGTTCACAGAACTACTAGTATAAAATTATCAACTCATTTCAAATACATTAACATATGACATCTAGACCCAAAACCTACCTCCTAGGAATTAATAGTTCCAATAACTATTTTGAGTTCTGTTGTTAATGATAATAACGGGCTTTTCAAAAAGAATTACTCATTTTCAACCTTGAATAATATTGGTCTAAGCGCATTACCACGGCCGGGCCGAAACTACATTACGACAACTGGAGGGGTCTAAAGTTTAGAAAAATTGCCACTAGATGTCTCCCCGAGCGCTGACTTTGTGCGTTGTTAGACTAATACAATATGGCATAGGACCGCCATATGTAGCCTGTAGGGCGCAGAGTACCACAAGACTTGGCTATGCATTCCTGGCCTCCACGGTCCCCTAGCATAACACCATGTGATTATTTCCCCGTATGGGGATATGTTAAAGATCATGTTTCTGTTCCTCCCTTAGCATTTGATACTGAGGAACTAAAAACCAGAATAACTGATGCAGTAGCTACAGTCCGAGAAGACCAAGGTCTATAAATAAAGGTCATGACACAATCCCGTGATACATTGCAAAATCGCCATTTTATGGGTTTTAGTTGACCAATTTTCAAATTTCAGCTTTTATCATATAGATTGAACAACATGATGTGTTATTTGTTATATTGTCAAGGGATATTGCTTGGCTTTGAATTCTAAAATAAATTGTTCCGACAGAATAATATTTATATTCCAACTACGAACTGAATTGTTGAATTTTAGATTTAATTGATCGGGAACTTGAAACTCTTTTTGAATTTGGAGTTTGCCTCGCATATTTCTGTCTTGTCCCAATGCCTTATTAATCATAATCCTTAAGATACAAGAATAAGAACATTTTTAATAATAAATAAATGAATAATTGAAGCATTTATTATTGAAATTTCATTATTAAAATATTGAAAACCTGAATTTACATATTATTTGAACTAGAATATTGTTTCTAAAATGCATAATTTTGTGTATACGAGCAAATTGAATTAGATTGGATTTTTAAATGGACCGCCATAAAGACCCCATAAAATGGCCGCTCCATAAGGAACACCAGTGTCATGACCTGTATTTATAGACCTTGACTTTGAGTGTTGTCAGTCTAATACAATATGGCGTTGGACCAAAATGTGGGCGCACAGTACCACAAGACTAGGCTATGTATTCCTGGCCTCCACGGTCCCCTAACATAACACCATGTGATTATTTCCTGTGGGGATACGTTATAGATCGTGTTTATGTTCCTCCCTTAGCACTTGTCATTGAGGACCTAAAACCCAGAATAACTGATGCAGTAGCTACAGTCAGAGAAGACATCTTGCGAACAGTCTGGGATGAATTTGGCTACTGTCTAGATGTCTTCCGAGCCTCAAAAGGAGGGCACATAGAACACTTATAATATAGCATCATCAAAGACTTGATACTTCTGTGAGTAATTTGATGTAGAATCGGTTTGTGTTACCATTTTTTTAAAATAAGTACAACTGTTTAAAATTGGGTCATTCTTTTTGAAACACCCAGTACATCATTATTTTGAGATATAATTGATTATTATCATCAAGACTTGATACTTCTGTGAGTAATTTGAGTAGAATCGGTTTGTGTGTACCATTTTTAAAAATAAGTACAACTGTTTAAAATTGGGTCATTCTTTTTGAAACACCAGTACATCATTATTTTGAGATATGATTGATTATTATTGATAGGAATGAACAATTAATATCAGATTACAATATTACTGAAATCACAACTATCAACAACAGAAGGCAGTAGGGAAGAAGAGTGGGAACAACGCCAACTTATCATTTCTACTGAATTTAAAACGTGGATCTCACATATATTTTAGTTCTTCTCAACTAGGACTGACTAAAATTTATCTGGAATCTTCTGCAGGTCTACACCAACCTTACTGGTTGAATTATAAAATTGTCTAATTAGCAAAACTGGGTAACACAG
>NW_024089244.1:0-5018 GCF_014356525.2 Nilaparvata lugens | reverse complement strand
GCTAGATTTAACGACTTAAGCATTCTTATAATAGAGAGTGAAATGCACCACGTTCTATTCAGCCTGAGTTCGTAACGGGATATCAATATTAAAACAATGGACATTTCAAACTATCCATTATAATATCATTCACTTTCAAAGCTACCTCAGGCGGTTTTGGAGATAAATCCGGAGATCTGGAAGTGAAAGGTTCTGTGATATCTAGTTCTGAATCTTATCTTTTCAGTGAGTTTTTTTTGGGATTTTTTAATAAAAGAAGGGTGAAGGAGAGTTGAGATTGGGAGGTTTTGAACTATTTGATTTGAGATGGAAATTACTGAGATATTGCATTAATTTGGATTTCTGTTGAATAATAACTAGTAGTTCTGTGAACAGTAGACCTCACGCAGTATTCTCATCCACAAGTACCTGATTGAAACTATGGACCTTAGACCTTAATGGAAATACTGCAATAGACTGCTTCTCCACAAATCTGTGTAATCACTTGTCAGCTGATTTATGATGAATAATTCATGCGTGTGTGTGTGTGTTGTGTGTGTGTGTGTGTGGTGTGGGTGTGTGTGTGTGTGTCGTGTGGGTGTGTGTGTGTGTGTGTGTGTGTGTGTGTATGTGTGTGTGTGTGTGTGTGTGTGTGTGTGTGTGTGTGTGTGTTGTGTGTGTGTGTGTGTGGGTGTGTGTGTTGTGTGTGTGTGTATGAGTGTCTGTGCATCTGTGTACACGATATCTCATCTCCCAATAAACAGAATGACTTGAAATTTGGAACTTAAGGTCCTTACACTATAAGGATCCTACACAAACAATTCCGATCAAATGCGATTCAAGTTGGCGGCTGAAATGGCGAAATTGTTGTCAAAAACAGGGTTTTTCGCGATTTTCTCGAAAACAGCTTCAACGATTTTGATTAAAGTTATACCTAGAATAGTCATCGATAAGCTCTATCAACTGCCACAAGTCTCATATCTGCAAAATTTGATTTTAGATTCTCAATTATTATCAGGTTTCAGATACAATTTAAACAAAAAAATTCGAGTGGAAAAATTGAGCATGAGAATTTCTACAATTGATGATCAGTAACATTTTCACCTAAAATTAAAAATAAGCTCGAAATTCGATAAAATGTGATCATCCAATTATTGCAAACTGTTGGCAACTGTTGATTCTATTAAATGATTTACCATGAAGAGAAAGCAGACCTCGTGTGTCTCCAGCGTTATTGCCCTGTCACCAGCTGGCTCAAATCTTTGTTTATAAGTAAACTTGAAATGCGCGTGGACACTAGAATCAGGTGATTAATTTTCATAACGGCAAGGAAAGTTATGTGAGTGCGCCACACCAGATTTTATTACTCTAATATTGGCGTATGAAGGAGGCTCCTTTTTCCTTTTATATTATCCTTGAAATGCAAAATTTCCAAAAACCTTGTATATACGTCGACGCGCAATTAAAAAGGAACATACCTGTCAATTTTCATGAAAATCTATTACCGCGTTTCGCCGTAAATGCGCAACATATAAGCATTTAAACATTCAAACATTAAGAGAAATGCCAAACCGTCGACTTGAATCTTAAGGTGCGTACAGACTTTCGCTCTGCTCCACAACCGAACGTCACTCCAGCAGAGCGATTGATGATCGACCGGGGAGCAACAATGGTTCGACCGGGGAACGCGAGAGGATCTATCATCTTCCGTAACGTTCATGATGGGTGCGTGGGCGTGCGTGGGCGGCGCGACTGTAGTTCGATGGAGGAACGAGGGCGGTACGAGGGCGGTACGAGGGAGGTGCGTGCTCGGTGCGGGTTGGAAGAGCGTATATTTGTACGCAGCTTTAGACCCCACTTCGCTCGGTCAATATTTGATTGATTGCATGTTCTTTCAGGTTTCTGAAGCTGCTTTGAAAATTAAAGGATCCTATGTAGTAAAAGATATTTTCCAGAACCTGCTATTAAAAATTTTATCTCACGGTTGGAAAGGGAGACTTGGGAGAGTTGTTTGAGAGCCACTTCCTGGTTGGAGGGTTTTGGGGTCTTTTCATAGTTATAGACAATGTTCTTGGAGTCTTTTCCATTGAAAACATTCAAGGTGAACACTGGTGACAGAGCTTGTAGGGGATGGCTGACTAAAGGTATTAAGGTATCATGTAAAGCAAAAGGGAAATTCTTGAGATGTTGCATTGCAATCCTAACCCTACCACTATGGAATATTTCAAGAAATATAAAATAATTCTGAGAAATGTTATAAGATTGGCAAAAAGGAGGAATTCCTATCTCACTGCATTACTTCTTCCAGCAATGTAACAAAGACAACTTGGAGGGTTATCAAAAATACACTTGGTAATAATAAAACTGCAGGTCCTTGTCCAGTACTCAGGATGGGCTCCAGCTTGATCTCTGATCCACAACAGGTGGCCAATTCCTTCAATAAGTATTTAATACAGTTGCTGAAGGATATTAAAAACTTGTCTTCAAAGAATTCGGCTGGTGGAAGGAGATATGAGAGGACCTTTGATGCTCCCCATAATAAGCCTAAATCAGCTTTCCAATTCAAAGAAATAACATGTGATGAGGTACTCAATATTATCAAGGTTTAAAAAATAGCAGATCATCAGGGTGGGATGAAATTCCAACATTTATTTTGAAACGAACTGCTCAGCTTATTTCAAAACTCTCTCACATGTTATAAATTTGTCGTTGGAAGGGGGAATTCCCAGATCTACTAAAATTCTCATCCATAAAGCCACTGTATGAGAAGGGTGATTCACAGGAAATGTCAACAGTTGAATTCCTATTTTGAGAGAAATAATCTTTTCTGTGATTCCCAGTTTGGATTCAGAAGGGGTAGAGGTATTGACAATGCTGTGTTTGGACTGAATAAGGAGGCTCTTAGTGCTTTGGATGGATCGCAGAAGGTACTTGGTATCTTTTGTGATCTGTCCAAGGCCTATAATTGCGTGGATCATGACCTACTTTTGTCCAAGTTGTGGCACTATGGTGTGAGGGGAGTTGAATTTTTGTGCTGCAATCATTCTTGCGGGGTAGATACCATAGGGTTTCAGTTGTTGCTGATGGAATGGTTTTCAACTCTACTTGGTTGGCAGTGAATCGGGGTATTCCACAGGGATCTATTTTGGGACCATTGCTCATCTGGTATATGTAAATGATATCTCAAAGTTTGTTAATTATGATCTAACTCTATTTGCTGATGATACAACAGCTCTCATAAGGGTGGAAATGTTGATCTTTGATTGAGGGAGCAAAAACTGTTTGAATGAGCTTAATGAGTGGTTTAAACTATAATGGTTTTTCATTGAACCCTAGTAAAACCAAATTGGTGCCTTTTCATGCTCGAAATGCCCAGGGAACGTTTCATGTTAAACTAGACTCAGATACCACCTTGAAGCCCTCTGATGGAAACCACTTTTCTGGGATTGTTCTTGGATAGTGATATGAAGTGGAAGTCTCACTCTTCTGAATGTTGAGGAAGCTGAGTAGACAACATTTGCAGTGGATGTGATCTTCCAGGTTGGCAGTACAAGTACAGCGTTAATTGTGTATCATGCTTATTTTGCATCCCATCTACGCTTTGGTATCATTTTTTGGGGCAGAACAACAGAATTTGAATCTATTTTCAGGACTCAAAAAAAGGCTTTGAGGCGAATATTCGGCCGACAGACAGGTGTTCTTGCAGACCAATATTTAGAGAACACTCCCTCCTTACAGCCCGGGCAGTTTATGTCTTAGAGTTAGCTCCATTTGTTTTTAGAAATAGGGACCGTTTCCAGGAGAGACAAGTGGCGCATTTATATAACACGCGATTCAGGGGACTCAGGTATCCAAGCACAGGCTGACTCTCTTGGAGAAGGGCCCTTATTACATGGGCATCAAGGTTTACAATGTCCTACCACAGATAGTCAAGAAAGTGCTACTCATGGTTCATTTAAGAAAAAATAAAAACCATTCTCATAGGTATGTGTCCCTATAAGTTGAGGAATTTTTTGAGAAGATAGCCTCTACATGATTTGCCAATATAGTATGGTCACTGCTAGTGTTCTATTTAGTAATAGTTGGTTTGCCTTGGTTGGGGTTACAGTGGTTTATAAGTGATCCACATTCATGGTTTTTTTTCTTTCTTTTTCCCATTTTGATAATTAAATGACATTTCACACATCATAGAGCTAGCTCTGCTTTGTGATTTTTACGTGAAGAATTGAATGAAATAAAAAAATAATTTAAAGATGAAGGAAATTGATTTAAAGGGATGAAGAGATTGAAGTGAAAGAGAAGCGAAAAAGAAGATCACAATATATTTTATCACGCGTTTCCAATAATAACAACAAGGGCTCTATTGTATGAAGTAATACAAGCAAATAATATTAGTATAGTGAGGTCCACGTTATAACGGCAGTATTTGATTAACATTGATGTTGCTTCCTTGTCTATCATTCTACTAAGCAGATAGCGCTATCCTTCTCCACCTCCGCAACTTTGCCAGATCAATTTCCAATAGTGTCGAAATATGATTGATGAACGATAAAGACAATACGAATTATTGAAATTTATTATTCAATTACTGAAAAATATATACCCTTGACGGAGTCAGCTCTCCAACGTTACCAGACAATATTTAACAATATAAAAATATATCTAATTAACAAAAATATTCGGTCTCAATCATGAAAAATTTATTAATTGATCATTGAACAATATAAATTTCTTGGCGAATAAGATATAATTGATTTGTTTAAACAAGAATGAACAGTTAATAACATATCTGATATACCGGTATTAGCTCTTCTATATAGCAAGGCAAAGAATCGGCAGCACTGTTCTCCTATATTTCTCCGCTATCATTATAGCATGAACTTCACTATAGTCAGCTGGTTATTAGAATAGGAAATTGAATTTCCTTCTAGTTATAAATTTTAGAAATTTCCTAAAATACTATCTTGTATTCTGTCATGCAACAAGTCCCCACTGGTGAGAAAATTCTTGGGCGCTACAGGTATTTCAAAACGAAAGAA